>NC_052105.1:3314725-3365773 GCF_012273895.1 Zerene cesonia | reverse complement strand
TCACCAGAAGCATGTGTCATATAAACGAATACCATTGGACAACTTTCAACCCCTACCCGAATTGGTTTAAAAAATTGCTTGTTTTTCCTCGCCGTTGATTGCGAAACTTTCTCCGGTCGGCGCGTTTGCCAAAAAGTGTCCCGTAATTTTTTGTTACTACCAAATGGATGTAACGTTATATTTATTGCGATCACGCGAATCCGCCTTAACTATTATTTGATTGTTCCGATGTATTGTCTGAAATAAATATGGGTTTATAGCACATAAAATGGTTATTACCTTTATGTGTAATATACTGATATTGGAGTCGAGTGATTGTATGAAATTGTAGTTTTGTTCTTTCAGATAATATGAGGGTATAATCTTGAAGAGTAAACTTACTGTGTGCATTATGACATCGTTGTGATAAGTTAACATTTTAAGCAAAGATAAGGTTACAATGTATAGCGTACTCACTATTTTTGTGTTATAGGTAGCAGTTATTAGTAGCATAGAACCGTGACATTTGAAGCGATAAAAATGTTTTAAACATGTGTATAATTTATACTGTGACTTTATTTCATACATTTATAATCCGCACATTTACTCACAACTAGGCTTCTTTTTAAAGTACTTATGCGAGTTATATGAGAGGCAGATTTAATGCAAGAGTAAATATAAATATAAACGTCACGTTAATCCAAGTTCAGGGAAATAGGTAGTTAGCGCACATCAATAACTTGTACACGTAGTGTATGTAATGACGTAACACATGTGAGCCAACATGGCCGCCCAGCCCTATACTGAGCAAAATTATTGGCACTTAATTAAACGGACTATAGACTTGTATAATCAAGCTTCAAACTAAAACATTCGACGGGAATTGGATTAGATATTGACCCTGGGTTAATTAGTATATGTCTTCTGTTTTAAACACGTTTTGAATGATAGAAGCTAGTGGCCAGACCTGTTACAGTTAAGCGACAGGCCAAGTATTGACTATAATTAATTGCAGTTCTGTTGCCAAATTTCATTGGGTTTTGGATTATGTACCTATAAAAATACATTGATTACAGTGTTAATTCGGAATTAAAAAGCAAGATATTTAGGTTATTCATTTATTGTACTAAATATTCAAATGAACCTAAATAATTTATATGTGGTAGTCGAGTACGCTTCGGCACGAATTGGGCCAGCTCGCCCCGGGGAAGTACCACACCCCCACAGAAGACGGACGTGAAATAGTAAAAATTCGTCCGAGGCCTATATCTCTGTCCTAACCCTTCCCTTTCCTTTATTCCTCTCGCCATTCTTAATCCCTTTCCAATTTGAAGTCGGCAATCCGTTTGTAGAGGCGTAAGGTCTGCAAGCGACTTTACGTCTCACCAAATGTTCTTTGGCGGTGGTAGCGCTTACCATCAGGCGACCCACCAGCTCCATTGCCGATGACATAAAAAAATATATAAGTTTTAAACGACCAGCAATTTATGTTCTATATAATAGCAAATGTTGTTTATGTTTCGTTCTATATAATAGCAAACGTTGATTTGCATATAAAAACATCTCGTTTTAAACCTTACTTGTATACCGTATTTGTAGAAATATCGTTTCTCATACATATTGCGGCGAATCAAAGGAGGTTTTTGAATAAAATGTATTTTGAATTTGGCATATCAGACATGCTTCTAATCTCAAGAGAGGCGCTGCATTGCTCGCTGCTGCATTTGAGTAGGTATCTTAGATGTTTTACAAAAAAATGAGTATTTTTAACGAATTTATACCTCCAGATGAATTTCTTTATATGTATGTATATGAATAAGCCTTGCTATAAAGAAACTAATGACGGTAATTTTATAAAGATCGGCCCCATAAAACTATCGTATATAGAAAAATAAACTATGATATAAATTATTATACACATTTATAACAATTCTATTTTACTTATATATATATACACACTGAAAACTTACCCAAAGGACTGTGATATTATAATGTTCATAGGTCCATTAAATTGGTTTTCACGTAATCTTCTTAGTTTCTACGTAGTCAATACTCATTTTCACCGTCATAATGTATGACAAACAAACTGAGATCAAAACTCCACCTGATTGTAATATATATAGTTTTGTATATTAATATAAACGTTTCAAATTAGGTGGATATGCTTATTAATAATCATTATTGTGGTAAATGAAGTAATGTAATAACAATACGATTGTTTCATAAATTTTGATGTTGATGTATAGATGTATAATATTTATTTATTTCAATCTAAAGTCAGGTGCGCCTATATCCTGTACATTAATTACTTTTAGCTTTTAAGTAGGTACTCGTATTAGAAACTTAACAGAAATCAATCTAATTGTTTAGGCCCTTTAACAATAGTAAGTACATAAATACAGATATTGTATATATCTTTAATGCAACTGAGTTGGTGAGTCGCCTGATTTGAAGCAACAGTCACTGCCCATATACATTGTAGTAGTTAATACCTCTCATATGCGTTACCAGCTTTTTGAAATGTAATGGATACAGATTGACGATTGGAGGGAAGGCAAGGGGTATAGGTGAGGAAAAGGATACGGCGTAATAGCGTACACCATGACCTTTTTGATATTGAAAGTGATTCAGGTAAAAAGTGTTGTACGAGCACATAATTTTAATCATCCAAAACACTGTATTCGTCAGATGCGTTCCTGTACTCCGATCCATAAAAACGCTATATAGTCCTAAAAGGTTACCTTCGATTTCCGACCACATTGTCAAATGCTTTCAAAGTATCAGGTGTACAACATGAATAGCTAATCTTAATGGAGTTTCGGATGAGCGTGAGTGTAAATCATCCTGGTGTATTTTATGAACTTTCCGGTGGGAAGTAACAGACTGTATTGAACAAGTTGCGAGAGGAAATAGAATGGATTTGCATTTTATCGAAAGTTGAGGCACTTAAGTGTTTCGGGATCGTCATAAATTTTTAAGGGATTTAAAGGATTGTCTAATTCGTGCGCTATTAGACACATTCTTGTTTTATTTTAGTCTACGTCAATTTTATGTAAAACACAAACTTTCGTTAATATCATATTAAAAGTCTCGAACAGTTAATGTAATAAGGTCTAATTTAGGTTACTTTTTCCAATACTCCCACGGGAACAGTGGTATTTAAAAGAAAACTCATTTATGCGACCGAAACTATGGTACGAAGTTAGTATGTAAACTTTACTAACTGAAGGTATATGTATGAATAAAACATTAAAGCAATGTGAAACTGTTTTGGAACACATAACTTATACGTATAAATTGTTATCGACCTCTCAAATATTTTAGCTGATTATAATCTTATTTACCTATAACGATAATTATGTTTTCCACAGGATTATTAGTCTGTTATGTGGAATTTAATTAAATTATTGAATTAAAGCAATATAGTGAGGTATTGTTTTGCTGTGTATCATATGATTGACTAGCTGCGCCCCGCGGTTTCACCCGCGTAAGTCCGTATCCCGTAGGAATATCGGGATAAAAAGTGCCTGTATGTTACTCCAGTTGTCCAGCTGTCTACGTACCAAATTTCATTGCAATCGGTTCAGTAGTTTTTGCGTTAAAGAGCAACAAACATACACACATCCTTATAAACTTTCACATTTATAATATTAGTAGGGTGTTTATATCATTTGTATATAGTGAGATGACGACGTGGAGTAAGCCCGATTGAAAGATCAGACAACCCAGGATAGGCCACCCTGGCACATGAGAAGGAGGAGAGCCCAAATAAAGAGATAGCGCAAAGGAAATGAAGAAGCATATAATAAACAAATGCATCAAGTCTTATATATGCGATTTTTGCGATCTGCGATCTTCACCGGGTCGAAAGTAACTCTGAAGTCCCTTTTTATAGCTTTACGAACAATCCCTTAAAAGGATATGCTTCCCTTAGTAGGATTGTATTTTTACGATCTTATATAGTTATTTACACATTATGCACCTATAGAACCCTTTTAACATAATCTCTTCGGCTACGAATTCAGGTCCACCCAGTTTTTATAGACTGTTGGAAGGATAAATTAATTTCTGTAACGTTTTCATTAAATAAAGGAAAAAAAATAAACAACAAAGTCATTTTACGTTAGTTTCGAAACAATAAAAATTTAATTACTAGATAAAAGAACCGTAAACTTGATATAAGAGAGCTTTAGCAGTTTTAAATCGTTAATGTCGGAAATCAACCAAACAACTTTTTATCGTAAATAAAAAATACTTTGTTAAAATAAAAACAAGATGAGTTATGCTACTATTTTATTATTAAGTCATTTGTTTTGAACTGGATTCTTTTTTATATTGTTTTTAAAGATAAGATCGTGGTTATTTTCTCATTGTATCAGTGTTTCTTTGTTCATGGGGTTAAGTTGTGACCTGTTTTCAAAATAGAGTATGAGTAAGCACTCCTTCTATTCTAAAACGAGTGTAACAATGCAACTGTTATATAAGAACGTTGTCGAAAGCACGACTAAAATTTCCACCGCCTAGGTTCAAGGTTAGTACCTTCTGTTTGTTTGTGAGTATATAATTTATGAGAGATTAGCGATTTTGATGTTGTCTATGATTATAAGTATTTGTAAAATATAGCTCTTATGAACCTAAATCTTTAACTATACCTAAATTCTTATTAACAACTTATTTCAAAGATCGCTAAAAACCATTACAATGTTATTTATCACATAATTCAAATTATGGCATCTACCGATTTGTTGTTTGACACATTTGTTTTAAATGAAAACAAGTAAATATACCGTTAACTGGATATCCAGAACGATAATATTTCTGCGTGCAAACATACGAACGGTATATGCATATTTGCCCTCGTGTATAAAAAAAAACCATTTGGAAGTGTCGTCCTTTACTTGTGAGTTCGTGTATTCGAATGTGATTTCCCGGCATTACATTTCCATAGCAAATTGACACTAAATTTCCATTCGCCCATCATAATATTAGTTTCTAAAGACAAATCTTAAACATACATCTTCGTTTTTCGTGACACAATTGAGACTCAAAATAGCTCAAGACTTGTCCCACCGGTACGTGACTCAGAGGTGTGTGGAAAACTCTCTGGCTGTCACGTGACACGCGTGACGTAAATGCACGCACATGATATACATTGGCATTGGAATTTTATTATGCAAATGAGAAAGACGAAAATAAAAATACACTCGGACAAACAAAGCGGTGATTCACTGTGCCTTAAGATCGGGAGGAATTAAATGGACCGTGTGAATGATAGGAATGTCTTCTTTATTTTTATGCACTAAAGGTAGCCTGAAACTTAAAAATACCCTCATAAATTAATATTTTCTTTCATTGAAATACTAATCCAATATGTAAGTAAATATTACAATTTAAATAATATATGTAGTTGTTTTGCCAAGTGTTTGTTAGATTTTGAGGAGCAAATATCTAAATAAAACATGTCAAATTGACCTATTCGCATATTTTAATTTCTTGAAACATTTTTCTAATGAAAATGTTTTTGGTATGCCTAAATTCAAACACTTGGTATTTATAGCGTTCAAAATGACTCGGCACATCGTCTTTGCGGCGTCTGCGACCTTTATCATCGTTTCATTTATTTTTGTTGACGGAGCGACGTAATTTTGCAATATTTTTCTCAACACATTGTCAAGGGCGGGACAAATTCTTTTGCTGAATATTGAACATCGGCTTTATTCTAGCCAACGTATTTGTTTTGCATAAAATTTTACATATTTTATTGAATTGCCAATCTCCAATTTACAACGTATATTATCATATTATACATATTGCATTTTACAATATTTAAACTCCCAACAGAAAATCTGATAATAATATCGATTTATGCTCTTTGCTAAATTAGATTCAGCACGTATTGTTGTACCACCGGCCACCACATGTATCAAATATCCATTGATTTATCTCCTTCTTAATTTACCGAAACCTTACAACTCTGTTAAGGGTCCCGATGATCTATAAGCGTTATATATGGCTATTAACTTACAATTTGGACCTAGCAAAGTGCAACGATCCCAAGAATGGGCACATCTCACGCGATCGTATATTTCGTCTATCGTCCGTTGATTAAGCGATTTTCACATTGCATGCAATGAATTTATTCCTTGATCTTTGTGGGGATGGAAATACATTACTTTATACAGTACTGGTGTTGCCCCGTGGTTATCCCAGTATAAAGAAATACCTTACCAATCACCTATGTTGCTTGGTAAAAATGTAGCTCTCTTTTCGTAGAAGAATTTTTAATATCGTTCGATGAAAGCAAACTACAAAAACATTTTTATTCGCAATATTAGTTAGTATTTATTTAACTACCACAAAAAGCGAACAATATGTCTATTCTGAGTGTATGAAAAATATATTGTATATTGGGATCCTTCCCATTAAAATATTTGAAAAATAAAACAGTAAAATCTAAAATTCACTCATCGTAATATTCATTTAATCTTCAATGCAGGCCTTTAAACCGAACGGAAGTGAAACTAAAATTTTAATAACGGAAAATGAATTTCTATTTCATGTAATGAATCGCATTTAAATTTTTCTCCCCTAAACGGTTTCAATTTCGTCGCCAACGGTTAGTAATGACCATCTTATGCTTTTTAATTGCGTTCTCACTGTTAGATATTTGTATGGGAAACACGTTTGCTGCTTGTCAATGTATGCAAACAAGTGACACGTAGATGATAGGCCTTGAATAAGAATAAGGTAATTAATAGCTTTATCAAACAGATCAGCCACGACTGAAGTGGTTGGAGGATTTCTGAGTAATGGACGATGGGTAGTATTATGTTATCTGTGGTGTAAGTATTTAGGGTAGCAATAAGTTAATATCAATGTATGCACAACAACCCTAAGCTTCAAATGTCTTATTTTATGGATTATAGCTTTTTGTATTAGATGTTTCAAACTTTATCACCTACGAGCGTGGTCACAAGCGACCGTCTTAATTCGAAATTTCGATTTACTTATCATTTTGTTCAAACTTTTTTATAAAAATCGTAGTGTAGTTGGAGTCAGTAGAGTAGCCTATTTCGAGGGGTGGGATCACCCTAACCCTTCATACGTCCACAACTAATTGTACACGCTTTTGGGTGTCACGTATTGTTCTCTGTTAGGTGATGTCTTGCTAAACATAAAAATAAATAAGAAATTGTTCGTGATCCCTTTTCACATTACCTATTTCCTATAATAAAACATTTAGGTAAAATCCAGAATTGTACTATAATCCATCTTGACTAGAATTTACCATTTTTGGAAAAGAAACCAATTTCGTCAGGAAATATTAGGAGTTTAAATTCTGTTACATAAAGATAACAAGGAATATCTTAGAGTTTCTCTGACGATAATTCACGACAGATAATATAAAAGCGCCTCACATGTGTTGTGACATCCCCAGCTGACATTTTCCACATTTTTCTATTTCTCGAAACATATTTGTGTCTAGATTAGCTACGTGAGTCTCTTTGAGAAAGATATGTGGCTTCGAGTACAATAGTGTTTTAATTAAGTGTGGAGGAAGCCAACTGTGTTAGACATACAGTTGCTTCAGCGAGATATCGTGAAAAAGATTCATTGCGAATTATAGGTGCTATATTGTAAATGGAACCTACTGTACACCTTTAATTTTAAAATTTGAGTACTGTTTCAGGACACTATTATGTCCGCCCCTATTATTGGACTTATAAATATAGCATCGTATATTTTTATTTTACTACAGGTTTTAAAATATTTTAATAAGATTGGGTGGAATCTATTTTCAGTTAAAGGAAAAAAAAACTCGTTGAATATTTGGAAAGAGAAACAAATTAGTTGATAAAATTTTAAATATAAATGAATAATAAAATAAATCTTTTCCACAAAACAGTTACCACTACAGATTCTAAAGAGACCAAATCTCCAAAATTTCCCAACGGCTCCTCCAAAATTTCCTCCTCTTCTCTATTAGATATAAAGATTATTTTACACAATTGGTTGAAAACCCACGAAATTATCAAGAAACAATATATGAAAATACCTGTCGAATGAAACCTCCTTGGTTTTTGGGAACGTCTGCAAAAATGATAAACTTTAACTTCTTTAAATAAAATAAATCCATATTATCAGCATACGTCATTCGTTATCGTACTATAAAAGCAGCTTATTTAAAGATGCATTGTCATTTTGGTAAGTTTTATTCTTGCTGAAGATCGCGTGATTGCAGGTCCCCAGAGAAGCTGCTAATAAGAATTAAAAAGTTTTAGATGAAGCACGCGAGATGCCGTGTTCATGTAGACTTCAGTAATCCGATTTGTTAATAAACGTCTCGTGGTTTCTTTGATTAGAAAATTAATCCATGTTTGTAAATGTATAAAAGGAATATTCAATGATACGTATCGTAATCATGGCGACTTACGAATACGACCAAATGATTAATTAAATTGTTTTTTACATTGTAAATGCATACTTAGTTCTAAAAATATTTATTTGACTGAATTATTTATTTAGTATTATAAAATAGCGTTAACAACATGACTGGAAGAAGGGAAAGAAACGAAAGTAAATTTATGTACGAATACATTTGTTTAAATAGAACACTACATTAATTTTATTCGTGATTCGCTTTCAGACGGTTTAATTCTTATATTATTTGCATAATTTTTTCGTAAGGTCAATTCCGGTCGCTGCTGACGTCATGATTCTATTTGATAGTGACAATTGAACTTAAACAAAATAGTCGTTAAAGTCAAATTTGCAAAGTAAAATAAGGTAGGTGTATTTTACTATACATATATTACTGTACAATTATGACATGATCTGTACTTCATCAATAATTCATATTTTATTTATGTATTTACAAAAATAAACCATCTACAGAATCCCTTATCCATACGTAATTTAAGATGCGTCCCATTTCGCGTGCGATCAAAATTTTTCATCCGGCAATATAAATCTTCCTAATCCAGGAAGATCAGGCCGCATCATATGACGAATACCGTTTCTAACATATTTATAACAAAATGAAAAATGTGTAGTCTCGTATGAGTTCTTGCGAGAACAGAGGAATGTTTTTTTTTTATATTGCGAGCAAATTATTCACGTTATTTCGTCTGGAACGTAATGCACGCTTTTGTTTGTTTTAGCGAGGTTTTAGTAATTTCAAGCTTTGTCTCTAACGGGTAAGATATGTTTAACTTTCATATTGTTGCAGTGCAGTATGTTTACGGTTTTTGTGGTTGCATGCAGATGATGATGTTTTATGAAAATATATAAACAGTCGTTCAACGCGATAAATGGGAGTAAACTTCTATAGCGTAGAGGCAGAATTTAAAGAACATTTATTAACAATACATTTATCTGTACAGATATATCACATTGCTTATTTAAAGTCAAGTTCTATAAAGACGTTATCTTTATCAATAGAGTCGGGGTTTGGAAACTATGTATTTCTTTAAGAAATATTTGTCCATATTTATGATAATTGTTCAAAGGTCTTCAAAATGAAACACAACAAACAAATGAAAAACTTAATATATCTATAGCTATCGCTTGTTCAATGTTACTTCAGTTAAGAGTTTGCAAAACTATATTCTATGTAGATATTTGATGTTCACAATGTACCTACTAAGGAAACGGTTGGCTTGAGAAATACTCAATTTACATATAACTGTTGAGACCGAACCCTTTTAATAATATTCTAAGAACCATTTGAAATTACGACAACAGTTTCTCAAAACTACATCCGTTACGTGATTCAAAAATTTACATTTAATTCCGAATCATTGAAGAAAAATCTCAGTTCATCCGTCATGTGTCATGAATTCCTGGTATGACCGTTTATAGTAATATCTATAACACAGTTAATATTTTAAAATATGGGGGAATTATGTATAAGCACGAATATATACCAATTTTTATGCAGTACTTGTATATTTAATTTAAATTTTAAGTTTTTTAAAGTTAAAATGCTTAATAATGATTTTAGGGAATATAAGCAATTTGATCAATTGTGTCTTACCTCATTATAGATGGTTTGTTGTTTAAATTTAAAAAATGCACAAGTACATATTACATTGTATGATTATTTTTACATTACATTTGTAAGCATTATTTTCTCCCAGTCATAATCATATAAAACAACAAAGTCATATATCATACCGCTTGTTTTGTATTTTTTATCTTTTACTATCAATAGGTTAACGCTTGACCCTCTGTTGTAGCCGAGTTTTCTTCTGGGTGCTTCATTGGTAAGATCTATATAATAGACAATTGGTGATGTTGCGTTTTTTAAATTAAAATATATACCTGTACTCAGAAATTAAGAAACGGATTTTTGCATTATGTGCTTATAAAATAAATTTTACTTTCGCTTACAGTAAAACAAACAAAAAAAGCTTGCATTTAATTTGTATCAAACACTATAATTCAATTTATTTATTGGAAAAACTTCTCTTAAAAACAAATGAATTTACGTTTTTTGTAACAACCCATTATGTGGTTACAAAAAGCAATGTTAAGAACCTTTATGTATAGAATATAAACTAAGCAAGATATTCCTAACATTTTCATTAGAGCTTTCAGTGATTCAACTTCGTGATGCAATGTTGGCGATGTGAACTTAACAGTTCTATGTTAGAACTCGCGTGAATCACGAAAAGCCTTCGAAATGGTAAATATAACCCTTGAGTCATACACTCAAATGTAGGAAACTGCTTGTACTACAATTACTATACCAAATATAAGTATATTATTACTATTTTTTGTATTGTTATTAGTTATTACTATACCAAAAGGTTATTTTTTATAGGTGATTTTTTTCTATTAATGTTATTATAACATTTTTATTTAACACGTCATAGAGGTCAATATGCTATTACTATACATAACTGGTAAATCTTTGAGATATATGATATAAGCTAAATAGCAACTGCAAAACAATTGTTCACCCATCCAAGTTATGATCGGGTCAACTGTAACTTAACTCGATTTTTTATGGTATGAAATTATCCAGTTCATAACGTACAGCCTGATGACAGACGGACAGACACACAGTTAGATGTACAGAAAAGGTTTTCTTACACAAATTGGTGAATGGTTCAATCGATTGTTCGTTGTTAGTATCTGAGCTTAACTTTAAAGTTCCTGCCAGATTGCCTAGAACTTGTAATAATATGCCGTTCCATACAAAATTCCACAATAGTAATTTAGGCCATTATTTAGGCCTCTCTCGTCTTACGGAAGATTACAATAATATAGTTTCTGGAAATAACAAGTCTGTTGATATTTTTTCTAATACGCTACATAAGTTTAAGAAAGAATTGCTTTCGATTGAACCTTTACCTAATCCCTCATGATCACATGATTATATATATGTGTTCGCATTAATTTTATTTTATTATTACTATTTTTTTTTTACTGTTGCTATTGTTTTTTTTTTTTGTAAAATATATTTAAGACGAAATTGTGTTCGTATTTAAATAGCTGTTAGCTGCAGGCTGTGAAATGTTATTTTTATTAGTAGTGGTTGCCTATAATTGTGACAGCACTAAGTCTTTTTTGTTTAATTTTATAAAACTCTCTATCCACGTTATCCGTGTATGTCATGTTGGTGATCCTTAATGTAATAAATAAATAAATAAAAGTCTTAGCAATAAGGTCCCATTTCACCTATTACACACAAAAACACTTTATTAACTCGAATTAAATTGATACTAATTTATTGATGGTATCAATAGACATTCATTTATTTTATACATATTTTTGTTGACTGAAACCAGTAGGATAGGAAGGAGAACAATCTAGCTTGTCCGTTCAGTGAGTTTCAGTTTTCCTTAATTTCCGTATCTCTAGCTAGTTTTGCTTAAACACATCTCAAAAGTGTTTAAATACTTCTAATATAGTTTGTAAGAATTACAATGACACATTATTTTTTTCATATTACGATGTTTACACAACAAGAACCTTGAAAAGGTAATTGTATTATATAAATAAGTAGGAAACAGTACAACCGTTTGTTACATAAGATTTAGCAGTAACAAAGATGGACGACATATTATGGGAGTCGAGCACGCTTCGGCACGAATTGGGCCAGCTCGCACCGGGGAAGTACCACACCCCCACAGAAAACCGGCGTGAAATAGTGGCATGCCACTGTGTTTCGTACGGTGAGTGGGGGAGCCGGAGGCCCGTTTCCTTTTCCTCACCCGTCCTAGTCCATTCCTTCTTTCCAGTCGTTAATCCTTTCCTTTTCCCTTACCCCAAAAAAGCGGGCAGCGCATTCACAGAGGTACTACCTTTGCGAATGTTTATGGGCGGTGGTGATCGCTTACCATCAGGCGAACCACCAGCTCAGCTGCCCGCTATGTCATAAAAAAAAAAAAAAACGACAATTATGTAGGTACTGACATAAGTTAAACTTATATGAAGATTTTTCACATTGACGTAAATATCATGAGGACTAAATATTTTAATTATTCAGTGGAGATAGTGTTTTTTTTTGTCTTTACGAAAATGTAATATCCCCATACCATTTAATATTTTCTGTATGTAATTATATCAGTATTCGTATATTTTCCTGTATATAATTTTACACGAGTAATATATAAAATGCATTTTTAAATGTGATTTATTATTTATTGCGGTAACACCGTATGTGATTACGGGATAATGGTACTGTAGTGGTCGAAACATCAGGACAATTAATAAAAAAAACGTTAAGGGTTGCGTTCAAAATATTGCATTTATTAAATATTATTTATTAAACAAAATTGCAATAAGGTTCGTGTATTTTGTCAGAGGTGGATATTCACAATTTTAAATGAATTTAATACAAGGATCTTAAGAAAAAACATAATATACTTCAATACAATTATTAGATGCCTTAAGTACTCACAAAAGGAAAACCCTACAAAGTATCTATCCATTTCAAAAGCAGTTACTTGTTAATCATTGTCGCCGTCAACATGAATAACCTTGAAAAATTTTGAAAGAATAGAAAAAAATGATCACGAGGCGGGAAAATTTTTTTCTATTCTATTAAAATTTCTCATTTATAAAGCATTTCAATGCTATAAAACTATAAATTAAATGATAAATCTTGTTAATACATGATAAATGCAATGTGCAAAATTAATTTAAACAAACAAATGTTGTAAATAACACGCAATAGTATACTCAGTACATTTCTATGTAAAGTTAGGTATTTGTAACCGTTTTATAAGGAACGGTCGATACGTAAGGGTATCATTATGGAGTCGGAAGGTCATTCGTAGATGACTCACACCTCGAAATTGGAACAAATTTATTTGGAGTTGTTATCACGCACGCATTTTCGGTATAATTGCGTTTTAGCGTTGTTTTTAATATTTATTCGATCGTTACTCACGTCAATGAATTTATATCGTAAATTTGGCCAAAGGTTAACTCGATGATTTGCGTAGTTAATAGTTATTTGTGACGTTCAAACATATTACTAATCATAATCAGGTGCTAGTGTGACGGTATGTCATTGTAAACTCGATACAAATTTAGGAATACAATTAGTACCTTATAGAATAATAAAGATTTATAATAAAAATATTTATTTACTATATATATATTCCACTGTATGTATGACGGTCCTCACATAAATTTTCGCTTCATTTTTTATTATTAAATAAAATAAAGATTGTGGTCACAATAGCAAAACAAAGAAATGGTGATTTTCATTACATGGTCTTATAAAAAATTCATGTTGCCAATGGGTATTTAAAACACATTTAAAAGTTGTTCAATATCGATTTTAAAAGGCATTGTATGTTTTCCATGTAAGTAAAGCTATTTTCATAGCAATAATATTTTACATTCACAGTACGAGCACGCAACTTTAAATGAATGTTTATTGTTATGTACTTATACTTATAAATGATTTAGGTAATATTACAAAAAAAAGTTAATATTTTACATAAATTTTTGATTACACAATATAGTAATGCCAGCAAGAGTATTCAATACAAAGTAAGTTTGAATATATGCTTTGAATTTTATTTAGAGAAATTAACGATACTTTAATAAATTTTTCACCGTTGTGTTTCTGTTAATCTTCGTTATTTCGCGTAAACTGTGGAAAGTCATTCGAAAAGCTTTTTATCACCCTAGTCCATGAAAAAATTTGCATGTTTATGAGAATTATATATGCGGTGAAAATCGACCGTTCCCTAAACGCGCGACATAAAGACAAACATACCACGTGTAAATATAAAGGGAGCAATTTCATTTCATCTAATTAAGAGATGTTAGATTAATGATATACCTCGCGGCAATTAAAGGGATAATTCTTTTAACTCTTATTTTGTTTGAAGGCTAAATTGTACTCATGCGTGGAATCCATTTTTCTATGTTGTTGGTAAAGAATATTTGGTTTGCGTAAGATAATTATGTTTATGTTCGTTGAAATATTCATCATCATCAGCCCATATACATTCAAAATATGACGATGGCTTAGTGCGGGTCGGAAGATGTTACGTTACTACTTTTTGAAATCTTACTGGATTTCATTGCTAAAAAATAATTAAACACAGGCGTGTAGACAGAATTCATGATTTGTCGTCTTTAAGTAGCTGGATAATTATCACGTCATTCAGTAAAGCGCCATATAAACATTCTACCTTTGTTTTTATATGAGAACCGCGTTAAACCCCAGTAAAAAAGTATCGTAATAAATAAAATTTATTTACGGCTGCACGGTTCCTTAATGGAAAACATCGGAGTCACCTTACGTATACCGAGGGGACAAAAGATAAATACCACCATCTTGAGTTAATAGCCTGTCTTGCGTGCGAGGACCATTCGTCCCGGCCCGTCTGACCAGCGACACTTTGATTTGTCTTCGTTACTCTGACGTTTCTCTTGGTGCGTTTAGAATTCTGATTATAATGGACCTGCATTCTAAACTGTGCGAGACAAATTAATTGCTTGCGGGTTGGAAGTAAATTAATTAACACCATGTAATATTGGTTGAATTTGGTGAATTTCAATTCGCTTCTAATTCTTGAAGAACAGTTGTCTCCTCACCACACAAGTCAAGTGAGAAATCTTTGTTTTTTTTAAGTATTTTTGTTTCTCTTAAAACAGTGCACAACACACCATTTAATAATAATACTGAAATTCATGTATGTCTATTGTGTTCCAAACACGAGGTCTAACTTTAAATTGTAACGATTGCATTACAAATCAATTGACATCGACTATTAGTATTATAAAGTATAAATAGGTTATATTCAACGCATTATTGTGAGGAGCGATATGCAGAAGAAAGATCTTCGATGCACTTCTGGCTCGATGTACACTACACCACACATACTCTAATACTAAACTAGTACACTGTATTTCCCAATTAATTATTTGTTTTTATTATACTTCAAAAAATTCATTGAAAATTAATAATAATCAATGATACTTCCTTAAACTTTCCCCAAAACAATACTGCTTGTAATAATAATTACATTAACTTTCATTTGAACTGAGCACGACCTCTCTAATACATCTCAAATATTAAAACCGACGAGAAAGTTGCACGGTTTATTTAAATATTTATAAATTCGTGCACTTGATAGATGCTCTGAACGGTTATTTAAATATTTAAGGAGGAAAGTCGCCTGAGCACGGGTTATTTCACACTACTTCTTTTCAACTTGCGAACAACATTATACTCAAGTATTGTAATGCATTTTCCTGGCTTCATGTCTAAATGTACGACTGAATCTACACTCTAAGGGAAAGGTTTAGGGTTTAAAATTGGTCGTACGCTTTGCACAAATAAGTCAGCTTGTCACCTGAGCAAACGGAGCTTCCCCACAACAGGTTTATATCAATTTTCTACTGAGTGCGTCTGGATCGTAGAAAACACTTTACTGTATGTGGATACGCTGCTTGAAGAATCAAGACGTTCTCTATTTGTTGTCGGAAAACAAGGATTCGCGAAGACATAGACAGACAGTGCAGGAACAAAAAGAAAAGGAAAAGATAGAAACTACTTTTTATAAATACATTTTGCTGTATCTGATAAAATTGTAATTATATTTCAAAAATGTTATTAGACTACGTGCTGCTATTGCGTTTTGCTAAACATCGGGTAATATATCATATATAATCACAATAAAGAATAAAAGCCGATATAGATTGATGTTTTGACTTTAAAAGTCAATATAAAATATTGGCTTTAAAAATATTTGATTCTTGTAGAGTAGAATGTCGCAAATAATCTGACAACAAGTTTGAACGTATATTATAAATGCAGTACTCTAGTACCCTCTTCTAGACACAATATTATAGAGTATCATTTCTAGAAGTTTCTTAAAAATGTTTGTCTAAAAGAAATGATATAATCTCGAATACTTTAGTGTAGTTGCAGTGAACTACCGCGCAAAGTATCTTTTTTCTTTCCCCACCAACAAGGATTATATGTATCCAAACACTGACCTCTAAATTGTTATTTTATATTGAGGAAATGTTATTATCCTTGTCGTATTTAATACACGCTGTATCACATAAGCCTATTACTAGATAAACAACTATACAATCTGCGTTGTGATTACATTGTACTCGACGCAATCTCAGTGATGTATTTGTAAACAATTTCTTAGTCACACTATGTACATACTCGTATTATTTCAAATAACAAAACAGAGGTGATAACGAGAACAATATACACAAACATGAAACGTAATTCAGATTTGGAGCTAATGATATGTTTTAATGAGGCTTCATATTTTCAATTAATAAATCTTATGCGTAACATGTAATAAATCGAAAAACAACTCTATAAAAATAAATAAATAAATAAATAAATGAAAATATAAAATAGACAATAGTAATAAGAATAAGAGAGATTCATGACTCTGTATGACTGGATTAAATACGTTATGTGTTATTGAAGACATCACAGGTGAGTTTAAATTTAATTTACAATTATCTACTGTTAGTTCTTAATTTTAAGATCAAAAGTAGGCACGAGAGAGAATACCGCTGAAAATAAAATAAGCCTGATTTTCAATGTTCATCTTTCCATATATTTTTATTGTTAATAAGTCACAGTTTAATCGATTATTCAAATATCATATCGTTTCGTCACCAATTAAGCCAGCTCACACTGGGGAAGGTACCACACCCACACAGAAGATCGGTGTAAAATTATAGTATGTAAATGCTACTATGTTTTGTGCTATGAATGGAGCAGTCAGTGTACTGTATCCATTTCCATAGGCCTTACATCTGCAAATGTTTCTGGGTGGTGGTGATCGCTTACCGTCAGGCGAACCACCTACTCCATCGCCTACTATTTAAAGAAATCCATATCGGAAAGGGGCCCAGTTAGACACAAATACATATATTAAACAATTTAATAAAGACACATAGAAAGTGCTAAACCAAATCAAATGTTTAGTGTACTCAAGTTTACTTTAGCTAATGAAGCTTCACGTTATTGTGTCATAATTTATGTTTGCCAGAAAGGAAAATCATATCCAAAATAATCCTCATACATTAGGTACACTTATCATAAACGTAAAAATATGTTTCATGAAATTTCTTGTTTATTTTCCTTATACGTTGACCTTGAAGAAGTGAACCTACTGAGGAAACTTGATATAAGATATGCTTGTGTCTGGGTAAATATTGTTCCACCCACGTATCCGAAAGATGTGAAAGTTTGGTGTTTAGAAAAAACTGTTTATGCTTAGGCGATATAAGTTTTCCGACTAGAGGCTATATGTGTATAAAACGTTTTATGTATTGTAAATAATAAAACATGCAAACATGCAAACAAACAAGACATGAAAGCTATTTGTAGATAAACATATTAATTATATAAGTCATACTCATAATAATAGTTCCCATAAGTGCGATATAGCGCTGAAATCGCCTCACGTATTCAGATTTCAAGATCCAAAGCAGTATTCGTAATGGCGCTGTAAAAGCTAAGACGCAACAATTTGCCCGGCGCTGGTTAAGGGTGAAAATAAAATTGTACATTAAAGCAGTACTATTATAGCAATTAGACGAACTTTTTTCGTCTGCAGTCATATATATTCGTATGCATTAACGTGGAGAGCTCAGGAAACGATTACACCAGGAGTTGGGGCTAAAGTGGGTAATGCTTAGACCCAATTGCATACACTTTATACGCAGATTTTTGCTTCATTTTACAGTTACAACTGCTAATGACCTTAGCCTGCAAGTTTGCTGTAGAATAAGAAAAACTTTAAACTAATTTTAGCTTTCAAGTTTCAGTTTGAATTTTAACCGCCTGAAGTTTAAGGAGATCAAATGCGATGAAATTCCTTTCGAATTTTTATCACATACTTATATCTACAATTCAATATGCTTTGAATTGTATGGCATTTGCTATTTTTAAAATAAAGTATTTTATTAAGTGGAATTCGAGCACGCTTGGATATGAATTGATAGATAATATTGGAAAAGAACCTACACTCCCACAGAAGATCAGCATGAATTGGTATCTTGCGAAAGCTTGTTTCGTGCAATGACTGGGGGCCGTAGAAGCCCGTTTCCTTTTCTGTTTTTTTCCTTGTCCTTACCCCTTAAACCGAGCATTGCATTTGTAGAAACCCTAAAAAACTTCTGCAAATGTTCATGAGCGATTGTGGTCGCTTACCATTACGCGAACTATCAGCTCGGTTACTTGATACACATACAAAAAAAAAATTAAAGAAATACCGTTGTAAATGATTTGCTTTCTCAAAAATCGTATTATATCTCAACATATCGTACCTCAGATTTCAAGACAGGTTGTAAATTACTATGTATACTCGTTTTACTCATTAATAATAACAAAGCTAGCAGATAACTATAGCCGGAGCGTAATGGCGTTAATGAAAAAACAAATGACGGTGTCGACATGGCAAAAAACAATTGCAATTAAGGTTCTCGTGTTTTGGTGTGAAGCTGCAGAGTCAGCGCTAGCTACCGTCAGCTAGATTACGGTGGAAAATAAAATATATTTTCGTATACAGTTTCCCGTTTCCTGCAATTTAGATGGCGTGTTCAGGTACTAGGCAATTGCGTCGTGGAACAAGTGGCGTAATTGAAATCGGGTTTTTGGATACATGTAAGTTCAGTTTAGGTACCTACTTCATTAGTATACATATTTATTTAAATGCAATGTAAATACATTGGTATTTTGCTATTGAGACATTGTTCTAGACTAGTGTTCCATTAAGCTGTTGGATGTTGTATGGGATGTGTAAATTTTTATATGTGTTAGAGTCTTACGTTTAACTGTTATTTTGTACAGCAATAATGGAGCTTTTTATTTCTGATTTCTATGGTGGTGTTAATTGAATAAATGGTACATTTGACGGATACCCATACGTTGCTAATTCAATCATATGAGATTTAAAATAAATACAATTGTTATAGAAACGAAATATTTTACATAAATTCACTTTTATAAATACATGAACTTTAACATTGTACTATTCAACGGATATTTATTTCAAACAAAGACTCTTCCAACACAAATAAAGTAATCTTAGACTGAATAATAACTCCCTCGCAATTCTCTGAAATGAAGTGCGTTAGAAAACATTCAAAGGGAATTTGAATAACTTTCCTCTGATGTAAACAACGCGTAACAACGTCACGCAATTATGATGTAAATCGTTTAAGTTATACATCAATCAGTTTGTTTTGATTTTGGGGAGTTGACATTTTGGGTTGGTTTAGTGCATGGTATATGGTCACGTTTATACGGTACGTTTTCGTAAAATAGGGGATAGTTATGGCAAAACTTAAATGGCGACGGCTAGCAGGAAATAATTTATTATTGGCGAATATTAATTTAACATTTCAATAATTCTTTAGTACATTTGTGCATTGTACATTGGTATAATTATTTGTTATATTAATTTTAATTTTCTTATTTCCAATTACGATGCTCGTCTTGAGCTTTCAAATGTCAAAATGTTCTGTCAAAGAGTTAAGTGTTTTCGTAGATGCGACATTTAGTTGACGCGGCGGGTACCTAAGAGTGTGCTCGAACACTCACTTCTTTTGTTGGCAGAGATTTCAACCATCTTTCAACTGCAATCATTTCCCCTTCAAACTTTCTATACCTTTGCTACTGACATTGAACGTCTGTTGACAGACTAGTCATTGACCGACTTAGCTGTAAACAATCAGTAAACGACAGAATACAACATTAATAATACAGTGAAACGGCCCCTTCTTAATGTTGAATTAAATGTTTTGTCTGATTTAATACAATTTGTTTCTACGATTGTTCCAACAATATACATCTTTTAGTAATCTTTATATTTACATGTCTCGGTTGAAGTTGTGGTATAAACCAACTTTTTAAGTTCAATAGAAGTGTGAGTGGCTTTTAAATTTATGAAAGATTTGAAATCCATATGCGTCCTCGTACAAGAAGTAGATATCGAAAAGTTTAAATTGATACGCTAGTTAGTTATTAAAAGACCAATTAAAATTACCTTGTAAGTGAAACGGATATTCTTTAACTAAGTTCTTTCCTTAATTTATCTGAATAATGAATTCGATCCGGACGTAAACTGAGTCAAGAAAAAACTGGCTTACCTCGTGTTAGTAAGCGGTTTTATGTTCGCTTCTAGGAAGACATATGTTTACAAATATGTTTTTGTAATGAATTTTATTACTTGTAGCCTATTACAAACGTCTTCTAATACTATCGAAAGTTAATAATGAATTATGTTAAGTTTTAAATGTCGGATAGAGCTTACTACATCGTTTTAAAGAAGTGGATTTTTGAATACATCTTTAAAATAATCTTCGAGGTAATTTAAAAGTTATATATCGAATACAATTATTATCTTTTCCGTTTTTAATCAAAACACAGATGATACAACCATAGTAAATAGTAAATGCGTATAAATTAGATAGTAGGTACTTTATAGCTTCAGATTTCCGTTCATTTATTAAACGTATAAACTATACGCATTGCTTGCAAACATCGAAGGGTTAACAGTCTGCTGCGTAACATAGGGTGTTCTCAAAAAGATCCCCACACGAGGCTAAAATAAAAGCAAACAAAAAATTCAACGATGCTACCTAAACGAGTGAATTTGACGCGAATTGTTCCGTTCTTTTTAATGTTGTTGCTTTGATACATTTTGTTAAACCGTTCCGGGCAGATTTCCTATGTCATTGATTGCAAAGAGATATTCAGTTGAGCGAGTCAGCACGGCATGTTTTTTGTATTCGCCTTGGGGGTGACAATAGATTTTCCCGGGTTTAAAATTTTTAACAAACTTTATCGCCAACCTTCTCATTACGATGGGATATATTCCTGAAATAGACAGAGATAGAAAATTTAAAGTTAGTCAAAATGCTTGTACATATTATACACAATGGACGAGACGTTAGATATCGACCGCTACGCACCAAATAAAAATAGGACACCTTTGAAACGTCCTCAATGATCAACTTGTACGTCACGGGGTTTTATTCTGTCTATTTCACGGTTTGAGCGGCACGTCTACCTTCGAATATCAACATTTACGTATAAAAAGAACAAATAGAACGTACTATTATGCTGGTAACTCGACCCACGCGGCGCATAGCTGGCAAATTATTATTCCAATATCTTAAGCCTCATTTACTTAATACCTAGGGATTTTGCTATTTAACAAATTATATTTGCGTGTTTTGTACTAGAGCATTTTTATTATTTGAATATAGTAAAGATATCACAATGAATGTTTGTTTCTAGTCGTGTCTATTATTTAAGAGTGTCATTCAAGTATCATCACATATGTACATAATAATTGAATATTAATTAAACCAATTTCTTGATACAATTTAAAGATATCAAGTAGAAGTAACATCAAGCACAATATCTCAGAATAATCAGCTGCTCATACAATACCCGCGTAGAATATAATGCAGTGCAGCCAAACAGTTGTTTTACATAAATATCCCTGAAATGTGAACCCATTGCTTCCCAAATCCATCACAAGTAAAATATTTACGACATTACAAATGTGCGATGGGCATTACTGACACTTATAAATCAGCGCCTCACTGATATCGACTACTGGCCCATCAACTTGATAAATGCTGGTAACGCGAGCCCCTTACAGCCCCATAGCCTGTGACTATATCTCTTGTGTATATATACTGGAGTACTTTTAAGTCGACGCGCCATGATGCGTATAATTTTTCATAGTTTATCTCGTAATTCCTTTTGATGTGTGCTTGAGGGGGTAAATGTTTATGGTGCTTATAATGGTTTGAGATATGCGCCGCCTCATCAATTCAACAATTTAATCGCAGAATCTTAAGAAATAAAACACATGGGTTGCTAGACTACTGAACCGATCGGGAAATTTAGCATGACGTTGTAATGGATAAAAGGATTATAAATTCTACTTCGAAGGGAATAAATAGAGGATGAAAATTTACACCATGAAAATGTATTTTAATCACATGGACGAAGCTGCAGGCAATAGCTAGTTAAATGATATCTGTGAATAAATGAATGAAAAATATTGTTTTTGTCTAACAATTTATATTCCAGTAAAGTCGACTGAAACTTCTCTTTTAAATTCAACTGAATTTATCATCGCTTCGTGAAATTTATACGGAGTTGCGTCAATGTTATCCTAGTTATCGATTTCAAGTTTCCATTGTAAATAATTTGAATTCCTACCATTATGATCTCGCCTTATTATTAAAAATATTGGTTTATTCGGATTTGAACATCTTACTTCAGGTTGGTAATACATGTATACAGTATATGCAATTTATTTTTATTTCTGGACATTGATTATTACAAAGAAAGCTTTAATTTAAATCTATTTTGTGAATATAATATTCCTATAGCCAAGAAAGCTGACCAACTGGCATACAAGAATATTATGCCTATCAGTAAAACTATCGCATTTTTTTTTCGTTCTCCATTAGATTCCCTGTTATCTAGGTCAATGACCCATTGACCACAGCAAAATTTCCGACTACCCACAATTCCTATTAAAACTGAATACAATCGAACACCGTATTTGTTCGTACCGCATTCTCGTCGTGAGTGATGCATGTACTTATTGTGCAAGTCGGAATTAAAACCATCCCGATAGTCGAGATTCCCTAAGGGTTCCCGATGTCTGAGGTTAGGGTTACGCAGGGCCGATTGAATGTGGTCTGTGGTGAAGAGCTGAGTTTAGAATTCACAATGTGGTTCGATTAACTAAGGACAGTGAAGAATCTAATACCTATTGCTTTGCATCAGAACGGTATTAATGTTTCACAGTTCCTAGAGTAAACAATGTTAATTGTATTTTATTTTGACATTTAGAGATAATATTGGCACCTCATTGGCTTTTGGCTTAAGTGTTTTACAAGATATTCTGTAAAGTTACAGCCATCTTAAACTATGATGTCTTAACAATCATTTCATAATATTCATATCAGTGTATGTAGTTCTGCTATCCATCAAAATTTTTCATATATATACGTCCTATTTTAATCTACGTAAAAAGGATTCGAAGGGTTATGAAAAGTGCGCCGTACAAGGGGTTACATGCTATTAGAAGTATTGAGTTTTATTGTACAAGATGACTATTGATTTTAACTTATAAACGTGACGGGAAATATAAGCTGGCTTTGTCGCTCTCTTTAGGTGTACAAAGGTCCGATGTGAAATAACTGTTGTTATTTATTTTAATGCGAGGAATGCCTAAATAGAGATTTATGTTGTGTTGTTTACAGTTGTAAATGTACTAAATAAGACATTCCTTTCATACCAAATATGTGTCGCGACCGTATTCGAATTTATGAATTCAAAGACAAAAATATTTATTTATTTATTTTTAATTTGTTCATTTGTAAATAAATAATCCTTTAGATGCGATTCAAATAAAAACGCGATTTTTATCACATTATTATTAATAAAAAAGTTATGCCAAAAGCAGCCGCGCTCAAGAAAAATATGATTTTTCACCTTCCGCATTACCATTGCATACCCATTATATCCAAATTTGGACAATGTCATTTATAAGTCCAGCTATAATGGGTTGACTTCCCGCTTCGCGAGTAAATGTTTCAGCGGAAATTAAACTTGCTTCCAGTTACCCCTTCCGATCCTTTGAGTCATACCTGCGTAAAGTTTTCAATGTAAATATATTTGCCGATCCGCTTATGGACTTGTTTTACGTTCAAGCGTACTTAGGAAAGTCGCTATATGCATAATACTGCTGGGTTTTAGTGTTTTATTATTGTTAATTGTACGCATAACATGTACATGCTTATTTTTATTTTCTGATTGCTTTATGAGCTCATTATAACGCAGAAGTAAACATACTTATGAGCATTTTAAAGTGTTGAATAATTTTCATACTATATTTTTGTTCTCTTATATCAAGTTATTTTACGTAAAAAGTAATTTTCTATTTAACTTTAATCACCAATAGCTCTATCGCAACATTTATCAAAAGGGCCCCTAAAAAAGCGTTAAATATAATGTGAAAATGAAATTTTGATTTTTGTCTGTGTGTGTTTGTCAGTGATGAATTGAAATCCAGTGAATAACCATCAAACAAAACCTAATTTTATCATCAGAACACTTAACTAGACTAAACAATAGGTGGCGGTACAATTGCATCTGTAATACGCTTTGTGGTCTAGCTCACTTTAACACCGTAATCCGATTAAAGCATTATTAAATCATGATCAGGAATAAAACAGGATGGATGAGGTCTAGGGTGACCTGTGGTTTTTGTTCCTACCTGTCTACTTATATGTAACTATCTGTTCGCCACGGTTTCACCCGTAGTAAATATGTATAACCTATGCTATAAGTGAAGATTCAGCTTTCTTAGGGTGAAATAATTTTTGCAATTGGTTTTTTTTTATGTCACAGTCGGCAATGGAGCTGGTGGGACGCCTGAAGGTAAGGTAAGCTACCACCGCCCGTGAACATTTGTAGAAGCGTAAAGTCGATTACAGATCATACTCCTCTACAAATGGATTGCTGACTTTAAATTGGGAAGGGATTAAGAAAAGATTGGCGAGAGGAATAAAGGAAAGGACTGGGAAGAGGAAGGAAAAGGATATGGGCCTCCGGCTCAGCCACTCACCGAACGAAACACAGCAGAATGCTATTTCACACCGGTCTTCTGTGGGGGTGTGGTACTTCCCCGGTGCGAGCTGGCCCAATTCACTGGCTGTTCCAGAGGATTTTATATGTAAACATTACAAACATATATACATACATTTAGAAATATTAGTAAAGACAGAGTTTTATTGCAGCGTTCTAAGTCTGGAGCTGGAGCGTGCTATGCTTTTCAGAAATAATCTGTTACATGTGTTCTCTTTTATTCTTAAATCTAATTAATCACCTAACATATAATCACATCTATTTAATAACAATAGACTTACTTTATCATATTTCTTATATAAAAATATATATTAAAGTTATATTACATTGCTTAGAGCTTCGTATGTTTTATGAAAGTGTCAATATCATGAATATTTATCAATTTCATTATATCCAATTTATTTTCGTTTATACATTTTCGACGCACTTTAACTTCAAGGACTACAATGGAATCTGTACAACAGTATCAGAGATAAGCAGACATACAGTTTATTTTAGAGACTTTATTTTAAAGTGAGCTTTAGTTGCTCGTTGGGGTCTGAACAGTCACTGTGGTTATTTAAAATGTGTATATGAACCGTCCTTTTACGATAGAAAGTAAATCCTATATCAGTTATCTATATCTAACAATAATAGTGACCTAGTATAAGATACGTTAAGATTAAGAGGTATACTCGGATGTTAATGTCAATGTTATGAAAATTATATTGAAAATTCTAAGTCACTTTCGGAAGCAATTGTATCAGCGTTAGGTACATCAAAAGTTAGGTATGATTAAGAATAGGACTACGGATATCATATTTAAATTAATATGCATTACGAATTTCATATGACCAGGTAGATATGGTTACAGTAAACAATACACAATCAAGATAGTGCTATAAACAACGACCGAAGGGTTAGGTCTATCGGCGTAGTTAATTAAATTTCGCCTCGTCTAGTATTCGAGATATGCGCACTAGATGCATTCTGACTAGTAACATCTAATACATTAGATTATGTGCGGCACCGATCCAATGGTACAATGTAAACTCTAAGGGCTTATTTATTGACAACTAGCTTCTCGCCTCGGTTCTGGCTAGGAAGATATTATTTTTCTTAGAGATTCAAAATTTTCTTTCAATCATTGAAATCTGTTCAATCGTTTTTGAGTTTTTCGTTTATTTAGATAGAAATTTGATTTCTTCTTATACACCAGATTTTGTATTAATATTTGGCTGTAACAATCAACGCTATAAATAAGACAATAAGACTAAGACAAAACAGGTTATTCAAGGTCAAGCAAATTTTCGGGAGCGTTTCAATGCAGGTTTTTTGCTTTTCAAAATAATTGGGATGTTTTGTAAAATTTTCTATCTATAGTATTAAGAATATCTCTTCTTCCTCCTTTTCAGGTGGCATTATAAAATTACACTTTGTTTAGATAACAGAACAAATTGTGCATGTTATTTTTTTTCCCTGCCGAGTAGATCAACAGCATAGAAATTTGATAATCAACAGAAGACTGAAGTTCTGTTTCCGTAGCGGGGAGGAAGTGTACATATTCTTTAAGAGAAACCTATATTCTTAGTGGAAACAGCTTTTCTTACGCATTCGTTGTTTGGACTAAATTAAGAATTATTCTTCTGCTTAATAATGATGCAATATCACATGACCAAATAATCACTGAAATATTGATTAAAATAAAACGGAAATTATGTTTTCATTTTAGTGGGTTATTTTACCTTGTAATCGTATACTTTGAGATTAAAACCGTCGTAAATTACAGCAAAATATTGATAAGTTTTTTTATTATAATAAACACATACAATAGACTCATATAATTACAGAACGAAATAATGTCAAGATATAATTTTGATATATTTTGTTACAATTGAGATAAAATAATTAAAACCTATTATTACATTATAATTATTATCTGTCCAATTACAAAACATCGTACGATGTTGATAAGAGTACAGACTACAGAGTATAATATTTGAGCATGACTAATAAGGTCATATCTTAAATATAATTAACATTTAAACATGTTATTGATATTCTCTAGGCACGTATCAGTTGGATACAATGTTATGTATGCACTATTCATTAACTAATATTTATTGAATATTGATTGAATACGTATTATAATAATTAGAATATCCTACTAGAAGAATGTCAAAAAAAGACATATTAATATGTTATAAAAACAATATTATAATAAATCCAAAGGCAATATGGCATTTCCCTTCCATCTACTATATAGGTATAATGAAATCTCTTTAGTACAGATTACATGAATATAACATACGTGTCGCGTTAGCCAACACACCGTGAGCTGGCCAGATGTGAACATGACTTATGACGCTTCTAGGATAAGCTGGACACACGTTTACACACTAATAAATCTTAAAGGCCAACGCAGACCAAATCGTAGCTACCTAGAAATCTTTTAGTTCAATGTACATCTTTCTTTTTTATAATTCACTAGCTTTTCTGAATTTAACGCGTGCGAAGCCGCAGCCGAGTAGTTTAATAGATGATATTATACATATAAACCTTCCTCTTACTCTATCTATTAAATAAACCCCATCAAAGTCCATTAGACAACGGGCAGAGAAAGCAACTTTGTTTTATACTATGTAGTGATAAAGATTAGCAATGATTATTGGGAAAATTATGCCAAGAAAACTAGTGAAATTAATATTCGGTTAACTGTGTACGATTTATTACGCCCGATAACATGTTAGGCGAATACAATGTATCAAGAACTGTCTGCGTCAGATTTAACTCACAGTGGTGGTTGTTTCTTTCGTTTATTCAGTCGATCGAGTGTGAAGTATATTTTTGAACTCATTCACAGTTTGAAGACGCTTCATTGAGTATCGAAGTCATTATAAAATTTACCGAGACTTTCCACAAAATAATATGAGAATATTAGAATAGGTATGAAATAGAATTATTCTTATACTCTAATTAACATAGAAATAAATACCTTTGCAATCTTGATAAATAGTAATATATTACATACGCACACGATTCGACCCAGTGAGACAAAAACAATTGAGCATAATTTCTTTTTTTTTTCATACATGACACATAATTTTATCCTGGACCATTGTTTAAAATTGAAATAGGATGTAATTTGGTTAAATTTATGATGAGTTATGCTTATAAACAGAATCTATTTGCGCTATAAGCATTGTAGAAATAGTAAATAAAACTCATTTATTTTTAAATCGTCCGATAAATTGAAATTGCTTCAGGCAATTTTAATGGATACGTATGATTAATTGAGTTTTGTTTATAAGCTGAGAAAACTATACTTTAAATGGACTGAGCGCTGAGTTTATTTCCTATAATCATTTAGATTCTGTTGTTTAACTCTATATCAATAGTAGTATTATGGTTGCATTGTATTCTTTAATATTTTTCATAGAACACGTAAAATATATAATTATATATATATAATTATGAGAGAACGACTATATATATTGCTATTTCTTGTGCTTAAATCAATTTGTCCACAGGGATAGATTGAATTGCAAAAGGTATAGTAAGCTTATTAGTAACATTGTTATAGGACACGAGCGAAACCTCCATTGGAATAGATATATATACACATATATATATCATATACATTAGGTTAAATATAATTGTATGAATTAGATTTATAAAGTCGATCGGTGTTTCTAACTAAATAATGAACTTTATCTGGACACATCTTTTTGAAACAAGGAAGTAGTAAACTTTAGTCTGGACTCTGGAAAAATTATGTAAGAAAGAAATACTTTTGCAGTTTTATACATCAGTTTTTAAAGTCTTGTTTTAATAGTAACGATGTTCAAATTGTATCCATGTAAAATTAATTCGGTTCTAGAGACACAATATTACCTTTATAAAGTCTGCATAATATTTTTAATTATCCACTATGCAAATTCGCATTATACAGTCTTTAAAATTTCACATTAAATTTCAAATATAGCTAAACTTTTCTACTAGCGAAGCGAACTGTGACCACGAGGTAAAATAATTATCATGTCCTTTGTTTCCGATAATGTTATCTCTCCGCTCCGTTGATCTGTGACATTAGATAATAGCGCAAGGGGAGTGAATGCGAGTCTTAAAGGATCTATTAAGGATATAAAAACAATTACTGTCTACGAGAAAGTTCCTCATAGATTTTAATCTGTCAAGTCTGCGTTTATCGCTTTACTAAAATAATTACGATATGATATCAAATTCAGTGACGTCATACTCATATCTAAAAAGGATTTTTTCTGAGAATTTTAAAATTAACCTACCTATCTGTTTTGAATGTGTTTTATAAAATACCATGATAAAGATTAAGACATAAGTAGTCTGAAAATGTTCTGAAAATAAATTTATAATCCTTTGCTTATCTCATCATTTTATCGAAATATCAGAGTTTGCGACTATAACAGTTTGTCAATCGCATAGGTATTATGTTCATTACCCTCTTCCATCTTCAACGAATAATGCATAGTAACGTTCTCGTCTTCATGCGAAAGTTTATATTAAAATTATATAATAATCGTCTGACGCAAATTTACAAAGCACATACATAGGCTATTTTAAACGCTAATAGGTAAAACCTATACAAGATTAACCGTACAACACACAACGCTGTTGGATATTGAAATTATAAAACATCACACGACCACGGTTATGTCTTTGATAACAAAGGCTTTTGGTTGACGTTGATAAATCCCGCCGGCATGATGATATTAGGCGCTGAGCTATTTCTTAGTGGCCATAAGCACTAAGAAATAACCAGACAGTCGATATTGGAAAAGCCATCACTTCCAGCCCGTCTGCATAACTCAATATTAGAACTATGCGAGATTTTCATAACGCCAACACACACGTAGTCAACCGTAAAGCTTGCTATTGATGAGCGATATGTACATGAAGTTCAGTTCACTCCACAGTTTGTGTGGAGTAGCCCTTATCGATATGTGTTTATGGAAAGTTAGGCTTTGTTAATCGGAATATTGCTTTCGTAGCTTTTGTGTATACAATGTTGAATATATATGATAGTATGAGTGTTGAGAATTTCGATCACGAATGTTTGTTATTGGTTAAGTGTGTATCTACCACTAGCGGTCCGCTCCGGCTTCGCCCGTGGTACATATATAGCCTATAGCCTTCCTGAATAAATGGCCTATCTAACACGAAAACGATTTTTCGAATCGGACCAGTAGTTCCTGAGAATAGTGCGTTTAAACAAACAAAGAAACAAACGCTTTAGCTTTATAATTTAGTATAGATATTAAGCTCTTTACTGACACGTTTAATATAATGTTATCTGTGCTGGCACGTATTTCTACACACACATCTACAAAGTTTAATCTTTTATAACATTGATTTCAGATTAATTGTATTTAAGGAAAATATAATAATCTAAAATGAACTTTCTCGGCTTTGTTATGGGGAATATCTATGCCGGTTAAGCCATTATACTATAGAAATACATAAGATTATCATTATTTTTCGATTTTCGCTAGTCACTATATTAATAAATGTGTAAACTTCAGCCTTTAATGATTGTTATTTATAAAGCAAAGAAAAATTAGATACAGCGTAGCTGAAGGTAATAATTAACGAAAGCTTCGGGGCCGAAAACAAAACGATAATTAAGATCAATTAATTTAAACTCCCCGAATGGGGATCGGATTCCTTTGTGTATCATGCTTTTATTGATTTCGACTGTTTAATTTTATTTCAATCTATGTCGCTTTATATGATGGACATCGAAGCTGAGCGGTTTTCGTTTATTTCTTTGAACTCTCTTTTCATTATCTACAGACAGTTAAACGACCTTTTTGGCTATATAAATATAAATGTCGCTTGTACATGGATTTATTTTGATCTATATTCGAATTTCATGTGGAGTTATATACGGAAATGATCAAAGTAATAGTGAATTTATTAATATGTTTCATTTAAAATCATTAAATGTACTTTTTACATTTATAATATAATATATCATATTAAGCCAAATTAATATATAATAAGCCAAATTTAGATCTGTACTCTGTAGTAAATTTATATGCTTATATTTGAAAGCAAAGAATGATTAAGGAAGGATTTACAACAGAAGTGAAGTTTCGAAATTTTGTAGGAAAATTCTTCTATGAAGCCGTAGGTATAAATACAAACATGTACTAATCGTATATCATATCAAGAAAATGTATATAAGCCACCATAGACTTAATAACTAATAAATTTTTATCGTAACAGTGTTATTATAGATATATGACGCACACTATCGTATGATACCGAGGTATACGACAGCGGGAGGGAACCCCCGAAACGCTGCGGGCGAGATTCCCGTCAGGAATTCCATATATTTGCATCTATTTCAATTACTTAGGGAAATTGCGTACAATTATGATGCCAAGGGCAAATATTTTGCAGGGATTTTTCTCAATAACATTATCGGATAATTTTGTAGGCGAAGATCTTGCTGCGGTTGAATAAATTATTGATACTAAAGTAAGATTTGAATATATTCAATCCAAGGAGTGAATAACGAAAGGACTATTTCACGTTACAGGATTTGCAATTTATTTGGATCGTATGTATATATACAAATAATTATCTACGATTATTTTGTACCAGTCTACGTTCGCCCCGGTTTCGCCCGTAGTTCATAATATGTAGCGTATGTCACTCTGTATAGATGCAGCTTTTTAATGGTGAAATAATTTTTGAAATCGATCGAGTAGTTTTTGTGTAAAACGTTACAAAAATGCAAATGCTTTCTTTTTATAATGTTAGTGTAGATAGACACATACTGTCATAGCTACCAAGGGGCTAGGCGGGGCAGTGCCCCGGGGCCCTCAAGCTCAGGCAGCCCTCGAATCCTTACCAGAAATCTCAATCGAACTCTTTTGAAAATTTCGAGCAAAAAAAAAGTGGCACTTCCGTACCATCCTTTTCTCGAAACTATTCAGGCTATTTTCGACCCCCTTATCATTTCGTTGTGGATAAAACAAGAAGCCTGAATTTTCACTAACTGTTCAGGCATTATGTAAATACGGTATATTATTTAAAATTTCAGTCAATTTGAACCAGTTATTTAAGAATGACAACTTGTTAAAGTTTCTGTATTTTGTCACTCACTGATCGACTTACTAATCATCAAAAGTCCAAGGCAACCTTTCCTTCATAGATTCATAACAGCCATAGAATCTTCATAGTGTAGAATACAAATAGAGTTTAGTGTTTTAATCAAGGGAAAACCTAAATATGCTGTAATTTCGGTTTATTTTTCATAATACACCAACTGCATGAATAACTTTGTAATCCCATATAAACGTAGAGGATTACAAAGTTATATTTGCAGTTAATTGCGTTAACGTTCGCAGTACGCAAAAGACAAAGCCTTTAAGAAAATTCGTTAGGACTCTACAAAAAGAAGTGAGATGCCATCAGAAACATCCTGTAAAAAAAACCCAAGTCTCGCAGCTCAGTCACATCACCGTAAAAAATTGTGAGATCCATGTACTACCAAGTCGGTTAATCTATTTTAATCTCTACTTAATGGACCTTCTGTCTTAAGTAATTATCATGCCAATAATAAAAATATTTTACGTTTTAAACAAACAGATCGACTTGGCCATCGTAAATCAGCCATATGTAAAAAGTTCATTAAAAATCACACTACTACTTTCAAACAAAATGATGATTAAATTGAAATAAATATTACATTGTGATGAATATAAAATTTATTGGAGAATCCTAAAAAAAAACGTTACTAGCTGTGGGAACCGAACCCACACCATACCATGTGCGATATGCCGACGCTCTACCACTAGAACTACGGAACACTATAGAAAACAGTAATTAATATACATATATGAATTGACTCACATATATTCAAATAGATATACGCATATTTGAAACTATATTATTAGCATTTTTAATAGTTAAAACATTGATTTAATCGTTCATCGTAATATAATTTACATAAATAATTGAAATATTGATTTAATTATTGCAATTTTCAGGATTATTTGCTAGAACCTAACATGCGAAAACCTATTTATATCTCCAAAATGGTCCTACATAAATGTAAAAAAGTAGATATTTTCTATTAATGATTTTACTTTAAAAAACCTTATCAGTTTTGATAACAGTGGGCCTCATTTTTTATTTGCCCCAGGGCCCTAGGTTACCTAGCTACGCAACTGCAATCAACACTATTCTCACAGATATCCTTTGGTTTCAGGCCGCGTTGTGTGCAGACTACAGCGTCCCCGTCGACTGCGTGTCCGCTGGCCCAGCGCCCCGTCCGAGCTCCTTCCACGAGATATCCGCTCCTAAGGTGAGTACCTAATCCCGTCTTCTCTTTTTCTTATTCTTTTATGTTTTTATATATATTTTCGTTATATACTTTTGTTACATATAACATATCTGTTTGTAATGATATCTATAACATTATATTCATACAAATACTTTATTTTTTCACAATTTTCATTTTCCTTACAATTTAGAATAAAGATGCGATATAACACCAAATTTTATTAATATGTTTAGGTACACGTATGTGCTTCGTATATATTAACTATAAAAACCTGCGGAGATTATGCGAAGGTTTTATAGTCAATATTTATATTATCCACAAATAAATATTTATCCATACATGTCATCATCAGACATGAATGGATCTACTGACGCGTTTGTTGTTTGTTGTAAACTATGTTGTTTTTTCACGTCATTTTAAATGCATTATTTGTACCATAATATTTGCAATTAAAGCAGAAAAGCATAAACGGAACCAAAGCGACTAGTCGGTATATCTTCAAACAAATCATTATCAATCAAATAATAAAATAAATAATGTGTCCTTACACATTATATGAAAACTATGACAAATAAAACACAAAACACAAACGTGTTACTATGTGTATATAAAACTACGCGTCTCATATTGACGTAACGATTACCTTGTGACTTGACCGATTTCCGTAACTGCAGTCAATAAATACTGATAAGTGATATGTGTTGAGTGAATCATGCTATCCTTATCAATTAGTCACCTCATTTCATTCTAACATTTGCTTAATTTGTCAATTTGCATGCGGAACCATTCGTATCATCGTTTGGAGGTAGACACAAATTATCTTGTCTGCTTCCATTATATTGCTGGAGTTAAAACATTAAATTAATCGTTCATCGTAATATAATTTACTTAAATAATTGAATTATTGATTTAATTATTGCAATTTTCAGGATTATTTGCTAGCACCTAACATGCGCAAAATTAATTGCGAAAATCTATTTATGCCTCCAAAATGGTCCTTCATAAATGTTATAAAGTAGACATTTTCTATTATGCCGTTTCCTTTTCCTCACCCGTCCTAGTCCATTCCTTCTTTCCAGTCGTTAATCCTTTCCTTTTTCCCTTACCCCATAAAAGCGGGCAGCGCATTCACAGAGGTACTACCTATGCGAATGTTTATGGGCGGTGGTGATCGCTTACCATCAGGCGAGCCACCAGCTCAGCTGCCCGTTATGAAATATAAAAGAAAAAAAAATTAATGCATATATATATATATACGTTATTATATAAAAAGAATACTTTTAACATGTAAGCAATCTTTACTTAAACACTGAAAACTGAACGGCAACTATATGCGTTTGAGAATTCGCGCAAAGGCAGGACGTCTGACGGGTGAGCCTTGAATGCTTACAAAATTCTAATGTGAGATCGTAAAGAGATATATTACGTATCATAAATAGAATTGCAAATTATCATTTTAATATACACCATAGTAAATCATCAGATAATAAATCATTCGATGTATTATTAATAGCAAAGTCTTGGAATCGCTTGAATTAATTATTTTCTGCGGTTTCTCTGCAACAATTATAAATTTCAAAGAACACCCATTGCACAATGAAACGAAGGAATTAAATTAGTTACATACATCAGTAATTTACGTCTTCTTATTTGTATAAGAAACGCAAGAAAGGATATCTCTGGATACTAAAAAACAGCAGACTGAAAAGGCATTAGGTAATACCAAGTCAATACGTGTATTCATTAATACATGAAGATGAGTTGAGTGTATGATCGTGCCAAGCATTCCTTTATCTTTATTTTTTCGTTATACTGAAAACAGAAATACATAATCTCTGAATTTCAGCCAAAATTTCAACAGCCTAACTATAACGGCTCATGAGGTACAAACCTGGTGACTTACAGACGGGCAGACGGATACACAAACATCAGCAAATCTAAGTAGGGTTTCATTTTACCATTTGGGCATGGAACCCTAAAAATACATTGATAACTAAGGATTAAATGACCGGTATCGATAAATTTAACTCATGTAACGTTAATAACATAAAGATTAAATCTTAAATGATAGGAAATTTATTTGGGTGCTTATTGGGATACGGTTTCATACAAATTTCCAGGTAATAATTATATCGCTAAGGCATTCCCTGAGGTAAATAGAATCTGTCACAAAAAACCCATAACAAGTTGGAGTTATCAAATGCTTCTTTGGTTTTCCCATTGCACGGAAAGTTCAGTAAATTTATTGGATCTAAACCAGTTTAATATAGAAGCTTATCCAGACCATAGTCGTCATGATTCTACTTTAATATTCTTAAGATTTAATGGTCTGTGCCAAATGTACAAAGTTTAATGAAAGAAAGTTGTTAGTGTGAACTCTCCCAGATAACTTGTCCACAAATTTAAATAAAGAAAAAGAATCGGTACATACTTTATATATAAGAACAATCAAAGAAACACGTGAGACAAATGTTTAGTGGTCACCCACAGTTCCAACATCTGCTTACTTATACAAAAAACACTTTTGAGGTCAACAAAAGTCCATCTAATACATTTAACTTAACGTCGCGTCGTTGAAACAATATATATTTCTTTCAATACAGCGTAACGAAGATTAATTACTGTTTTGACTTTAACAACTAAAAAAATTGAGCAAATCGCATGACCTTTCAAGTATACGTTACTCAAGTTGAGTGAGTCAGAGTGTCGTTCAACTCATTCATGTTGCATCCGAACATCGGCACACACTCGTACGCATGCTTGTGAATGTATCCTTTTTAAGCTCTGTGACTCACTTGGAGTCTTTCTGGCTAATGATATTAAACATATGATGCAACGGTCCTTAATTTATGGAATTCTTGATCTAATTTCGGCGTGCTTTGTGCATGTACGATGGATACGAAGAGATGTCATTTTTTAGGGTTGACATATTGCTCAGAGGCGTTTTCTAGTATAATATGTAAAGTATGTTAATAAGAAAAACATTTGTTCTACATGTTAGGAATGGTTATCACACATCAGGATTAAGATATAACAGTAACTTGCATGCTTACAGGTAAACCAAAACAGCGTTTTAAAAATTACGGTTCCATGTAGTTCTATCGTAATATTATATTAGAAGACATCGTGTATAAAAATGAAAACAAAGACTTAGGTAACTGTTTCATTAAGTATGCTAATCTCTTTCATACGTATTACTTGTTACTAACCCAAGAAGGGCTTTACTGATATCGCACTAGCGATATTTATATCTTTTATCTTATCATTACTTTATTTTTTCTTTCTATAAGCAAACAAATACAATCAACAAAAGATTTCACATAGCTAAGAAGTGACTAACGTGTGAAATATAGTGTGAAATCAGCACTTAACACTAGATAATATATAATCCTCTTCTACTCTGAATACAATGGGACTGAATATAAGCTTTAAGTGTCAGATCCGGTATTCTGTCGTGTCGAAGCTTAAATGGCGCCCTTCTTCGGGCAATTTTAATATTTTTTCGGAAGTAATTAAGATAATATTAAGTTATTATTCTTTCATATTAAAACGTAATAGTCACTGTCATTTCATAATTAATTTATTCAGTCCTAAACACTCAACAATTATATAAAAATCAATTTGACTCATCCGGTGCACGTTTAGAATTTTTATAAGCTCAATTCATTCAGTCGCAATTAACGATTACAATGGTATAAGTCATTGAAATTAATCATTATTATAATGATTGATTGTAAGTTAATGAGTCAGGCGGTGAGTCAGTTTCATCCCTGCTGGACGGGGTTGTGTCATATCGTAAACAATAGGGGTGCGTCATTGTTGATTGGGACGAAAATGATGTTACTGGTGTGTTTGTTTTAGAGAGGCTGATTGAGCAGTTTGCGGTGAGGAATTACCTGACATATTGTTATTCATTCAGGATTACGTAACATTGAAAACATAGATGCAAAGAGGTGCAAAAATGTATTAACATATAATACTTCCCAAATATTTTGCTATCCTTGCAAAAAGACAACGTATTGTAGAGAACAATAAGTAATACGATTTCTATATTACGTCTATAAATAATTAATTAACCTATGATTTATATTTATAGCATGACTGTGTCAAAAATAATCTACATTTACGAAACACTCGCCTCTGAGCTTCGATAACCCCTTATCACGTGACAAACATCAAAATAATGGTACAGAATTGAACGCAAGACTCCGTTTTAACTGACCGTTAAACTATATAGCTTTTATGTAAATGGCGAGCTTCGTTCTTAGGTCATCGGTGTTTTCAAGGAAACCCCTTTGCATCTGTCATGTGATTGTTATGCCAACACTGGAAGCATGCGTCATTATCTTCGCTCGTCATTTTTATAAGCACTAATGGTATTTCTCTTGACGTGGAACGATTTATTTATATACACGTGTTGGTTAATATCGTTAGTGTAAACCTCTTTCTAAGTTTTGCCTTGATTTTAATTAAATATTGATTGCAATTATATGTTAATAATAACGACCTTTTTACGAATAGACATATCGGCCGTAACAGATGCTAGCATACATATAGATACCTAATATAATTTTCATATATACTATCTAAGACAGAATAATCGTGATAAATGTGGCAAATACAGTAATACTAGCTGCGCCTTGCGATTTCACCCGCGTTAGTCCGTATCCCGTAGGAATATCGGGATAAAAAGTTCCAGTTGTCCAGCTGTCTACGTACCAAATTTAATTGCAATCGGTTCAGTATTCTTTGCGTGAAAGAGCAACAAACACACACACATCCTTACAAACTTTCGCATTTATAATATTAGTAGGATTGCCTTTGTAGGTAACAAATTACTAACTCGGATTTTTATTATTGTTTGACGCAACTAAAGCCTTATGACCGTATATGCTAATGTAAATATGAGTTGTCATATAGCTGTGACGTTGGCATTTTTGCATTCTTTCATTTACGTATGCAGAGGTGAGTTACATTGGATTTCTTTATACTCACTGTTTGTTTAGGTATAAGTGTTGAATATGGTTAATGCCTCGTTAATTATTGTCATGGATTTATATGAATGAAAATGTATTTAATGTCAGAGGAAGGAAAATGTAAGACTCGTCATTTGGTCATAAATGACATAATTTGCAATTCCACACCTCGTAAATATATTGGGAAACAAGAAGGATAATGCAAGCGTAATACCACAGATTAGTAAATAGTTCGTAATAGATACTGTAATCTTCATTTTAATCGAATAAACACATAAAAAATTATCAACAAAACGTAAGTCGAACAAAGCAGTTTAATATCAAATATCTTTCTTGTACTCTATACACTCTCGAGAACACGTAAAAAAAACTGAAAAAATATCCTACAATTATCACTTTTTCTTTCGTGATCAGGCTGTCTTCACAAAACATAAACAAACCGTATGCAGTAACCGATACGCTCCCAATATAAATTCAATATAAATTCGCTTCCCCTTTTAGATATCCTGATAAGTAACGACATAAACATATGTACATCAAACGAACACCTGTACCAAAAATGACTCATTATTCCACATGAACGGTTGCAGCCCATATGCGGCTGGAAAGATAGGGGAAGTGAGTCATGGAGTCAACGATTTTGGGGTCCCCGTGACTTTTGAAAATCATACCGAGACTAACTACTAACGACTTTCTTTGGGTCAATCGAATAATGCTACACGAACACATTTGTAATTATAGAAGAGATGGCTTGGATCGTTAGGATATAAAGCATTTGTGAATAGTAATTGTTATTGAATGTTTATTTTATTACAATTCTTAAAATTAGCATTTTTTAATAATTGCAGATAATACAAACACAGATCATTACTCTTGATTAAAAGTGTTTGCGGGAAATAATCCACTAATATTAACTAGCTGGAACCTGCGATTTCACTTGCATCGTTAAATGTAGAATATGTGTCATTCCAGTTAAAATCTATCTCTGTACCAAATTTCATACCAATTTTAAAATATTATTGAAAGTAACCAACATCCATACATTATTATAACTTTTCGCGTTTATAATATTAGTAGGATAAAGATTAGAAGGATAGGCAGCAGCTAATATTATTATTTGTTTATTTTTTTATGTCATAGCGGGCAACTGAGCAGGTGGTTCGCCTGATGGTAAGCGATCACCACCGCCCATGAACATTCGCAAAGGTAGGGCCTCTGCGAATGCGCTGCTCACTTTTTTGGGGTAAGGGAAAAGGAATGGATTAACGACTGGAAAGAAGGAATGGACTGGGACGGGTGAGGAAAAGGAAACGGGCCTCCGGCTCCCCCACTCACCGTACGAAACACAGTGGCATGCCACTTTTTCACGCCGGTTTTCTGAGGGGCTGTGGTACTTCCCCGGTGCGAGCTGGCCCAATTCGTGCCGAAGCGTGCTTGACTCCCACAATAAATTATTTCTAAAAAATATTTCTATTATTTCATTGGTAGTTTACATGTAATTTATCTACATAATATTACGTTTTGAATTTTAACAGATATTACACTCGAACGAGTCGAATGATGATATATCTTTAGACCTCTCGTCTCAAAGAAGTCTCAAACGTGACCTATCTTGTGTTACTGAGAACTCATCTGAATCAAAGACCTTGAAAGACCTTATTCATTCGATTTCGATGACTTGTTTACGTGATTTGGAAAGTAAAAGTCGTGTTATTAATACATGTGGATTAATCGCAAGGATAATACGTGAAAAAGCATTTCTACATCGAGGCATTGGCTGATTGAAATAAAGGGCAGAATTATTTATCATTGTTTCTTTCTTAGGATTAAGTACTACCAACGCTAGTATAGAGTACATTTTTAAATGTTCCATACTTATGTTTAATAATAAAAATCTATTTAAATTCCGAAAAATTTATTGTATAGATGTACTAGCGAGACACCCCGCTTTTATGCGTTACATTCGGAGCCATAGCATACAAAATTCACGTACCTATTCAACGTTGAAATAATTTCTGAATTCGGGACAGCAGTTCCTTCGATTTGCGCGTTCAAACAAACAAACTCTTCAGCTTGATGTCATTGTAGGTTTGATAGAGAGAATTCTTTTCTATTTCAAATTTATAAAATAGCAATAAATTTAGCGCATATTTAATTCTTAAATTAAAAGCAATCAATTGATGAAATTGTATTTATAAACTCAGTGGTGTCTAACGCTCGATGAGCAAGGAAATATTCGAAAAGCTTTTTAAAAATGATTTAAACTTCAATATCAATGCGATAACGTCATCGACACCATACTGTGAGGCTGAGTGCATTCACCCTCGAACTTAGATCATCTTTTAAAAAAGATCTGCCTACGAACTTTCCAGATTGCCTGTCTCGATTGTACATTATAAATTGTATGGTTGTGTTATAACATTTTTGTATTAAAACAATAGTTCATTTTAAATTATTTGCAGAAATGTATACCGTCCATGAAGAATTCCAAAGTATGGATTTTTTGTTATGCATTGAATTAGGTGTTTTGTAGAATATATTTGATATATTTTAGTTTCCGTTGTGTTTTAAATAAATAAATTTATTTATTCTAAATTATCTACACATCTGTGACACAAACACAAATTTTGTTAATCCACTGTCATAAATAAATTATCTGTGTGCCTACTTATTGTCAAGCCACTGAGTCCAAATGTTTTTGAGTAATCCCATACAAACTTATACACCTATCTAAATTTATTCTACAAGCGCCCCGCCCCGGCTTTCCCCTTGGTACATGTTACATACTATGTAGTCTATAGCACCCAGCGATCACTTGCATTCAAACAGTGAAAGAATTCTGAAATCGGTACAGTAGTTGCTAAGATTGTGGCTATGCAACATGGGCCTATTGAAAAACATTGTCATAGTACTAATATTTTAATATTCATACTTATAAAATACCTTTTTACATAATGGGAATTATTGTATCATTGACCAATGAACTTTAAACTCATATAGCATTAAAATATTATTTCTCTATTAATTATTTTATTTTAATTTAATAGTTTATTATTATTATCATATTACAGTCACATTGTCTTATTTTATTGAATTTATAATTTGTACTAAACTAACCCAATTACACTTCCGAAATTTAATTGCGCGTTAGATTTATTTTAAGGCCACATTCTTGATTCGATTAGTCATTCGTATTTACATTATCTTTGTGTGCAATTTACTAAGATACATTAAGTTAAAGTATGTATCGCTTAAACGACCTCAAAACGGCATTCGACCTAGTCGGACGTCGTAATCTAACATAACAAGTCGAGTTTCAAACGCGAAAGTTTACGTTTCGTTTCCCTGGCTACTTTCGTATCATGCGAAAATAGCTTTTAGTGAAACAAATTATAGTTTATTATAGCATAGCTATTTGGGGGACACGTGCGGAATCGAGGTATTAATGGAGTCGATTTCATGCAACAAAGCGCTGAAGAGCTAGCAAAATGTGTATTGTTTAGCGTCGCATTTCTGTGCGTGTGCTTTGAGAGCGCTGCAGCGCTCGACGGTATATTCCTACCATGCGATGACTCAAGCCTCGGTAAACAGTATGCGGGGCCGATGAGTCACCGTTTTACACATTCGCGTATAGTGTTTGAGAAGTGTTGTCAGTCTACAGTTGGACTCGTCAAGTAGGCAACCGAACCGTTTTAGGCGTTTATATCGCAGGTTTTTACTGCCAAACGCCAATACTTACACAAGAGTAGACGAGATAAGGGACAATAAAAACAGTACGTAGGTTAAGAACAAGTTTGTGAAAGTGTATTAGTTCTAGTTGTTAGTTTTCAATGTGTGCGTGTCACTAGTGAAACGGTCGATACGTTGATGATTACAGTGGTATTTGTGGATTTCGTACATAGTTATATTAGTGACTACAAAAATGCCTTCTAATAAGAAGTTAATATCGAAAATGAAGCAGATTGCTCAATGGATTTTAGTAGTACATGTGGTAAGTTTATTATTATTGAACTATAGTTAAGATTCCTTAGATTTAGTAGCAGTAATGAAGAAAAAACTCAAGTATCACTACTTGAATGAAATGAATGAAAATACCTATTTATTGTATGGGAAACAATCATGTTCAAGTTGTATTAATAAAACGGATGCATCTGCTGATTGCGAGTTATTACATAGAATAGTTAGAATTACAAATGAATAGGTAATAGGAAACATTTAAGTGTCAGGAATTTTCGTAAGACATAAAATTCTGTTAGACTATAGGAATTGGCTGAAAGTTGTCAAACCACACCTGTAAGACAAAGGAACGGGAGAGGTTATTGAGGTAGTGAATGCAGGACTCGCTTTGCGTGGTTAAAGATCGATTTACCTATAGGAAGTATATCACATAATATAGTAACAAGGACGAAGATTGTTTACAACGTTCTAAAGCATATCTTAATCTTATTTTCAATTAGTATATCCTTGGTGTTTTTATTACCAGCCCACTTATAACGAATATTGACAAACACATCCCACAAGATTGACAAAAGCTACAGTAATTTATTATCCGCGTACAAAAAAGGTCAATAACTGAGTCATCATATCAAACAAAATTAATGAAAAGACAAAACAACACGTTCTTCGAATTAGAATAACAATTTAATAAAACATTTGAAAATATAACTCAAAAATTACTACGAGAGACACCCATAAATATTGCATTAAGTCAATGTCGTTTTGAAAATTTAAAAACTTTAAAGAAACATTGTTAGATCCAGACACTAGTGGATATTGATTAGAACCCCCAGCAATCCCTCGGGTTGACTTAACTCAGTTACAAGTTCAAAGAGCAAAGTTTGCTGTATCGTACTGGGCGCAACCTTTTATTGATAAGGAAATAAAATATACTACAAACTACTTCCTGCCAATTCAAATGTTGTTTGCGTACGTAAAACCTATCATAGTTTACAATGCATCGAACAATACAAATGCGTGATATAATCTTTTGCCGAACATTAAAACATCCGGTTTCTGGCAGATGTTAAACCAAAACACTTTTCAAACTCAGCTGCTCACGAACAAGGGTTCTCATAGCTCTCATTCATAATGATTTATCTCCACGTTTCATCCGGTCTTTCCTTAAAACGTGTCATAAGCATCGCATTCAAAATTCTCCCTTTTGATTTTTGAATGCCCTTTCAAACTTCTAACAATAAGAACAACATCACTATAGAAAAATTAATCTGTTTAACAAAGCCACATACATCCATACGTCTTCATTCACATATTTTTTGTATACTTTTATCTTGAAATTGTGTCTTCTGTGTATACTTAAATAAATTTAATGCAATAATTATCCTAAGTGACGTGTCCTCTATAAGGAGCGTTGAAAATTTCGCCCTTAATTGTTTCCTTCATTGAAACACTCGTAAGGGTCTACTTAAGACCCCCGGCCTTTGGGCGATTCGGACTGGCAACTTAGTAATTAAGCTTATTTCCTCCGCTTGTTTTGTCATTTACAACAATTGTGTGTCTAATTTAGTGAAGCTAGATGAAATAGCGAGTACTTCGTGTTTCTCAGAATACTTCATATTTCTATTATCATAATAAATTGTAGTATGACTAGACTAATGGCAGACGTTCCGTCGCGTTGCCATCAGTTTAGAAATCAAAACAATTGGAAAGCACGTTTGCGGACTTTATCGAAATGGAAAGAAAAAAAAAGGATGTCTGTTTAATTCAGTTGTGTAGACCTGTTTGCAGCTTCGGCTTCTAGTTTGCGGAACGTGACCAGACAAGGTTTGTGCGACGTGGAATTGACCGCGACGATCGTACATTCTGATTCCGATATGGTTTTCATTCCAATTTCCCTAGACTTTTATTTTCTCACGTAATATTCCATTACCGTGATTGTCGATCTTATCATTGCTTGGTTGTTTATATTTTAGTTTTACAACCAGTGGCGTCACGATAACAATTATCTTAGCCAAATTAAAATGATTAAATTTTTAATATTTCGTTTACTGAGTACGGTATGCAGATAAAGATTTGCCAAAACTGATGAATCATACATTAAAGGCAAAAATTCTAATTGAAAATCAGTTTATTATAGGTACATATTTATTTATACAGTGTCGTGGGATTTAACTTATCCATGAGCAGTGATTGTTTGTTTTCACCAAATCCTTTGAAGTACACTTATAATTAAACGTGGGATAGAGTTTTTAAAATCCGGTTTTTATAGAATCTTAAAATCTGGCTTCATGACAGATGTGCGATATATATTTATGTTATACGACACTGCAGTGCACTATTTTAGCTCGGCGAGCCAGGAGGCGTGTCTCCGGTATTTATACATCGCCGGGGCTGACTCATGTGGCCGTCTAAAAGTTGTCCCACATCCTTAATACTGTGGGCATTACTCATAGCAAACCCGGAATTATAGCTTTCTCTATAATAAGATCAGCTCTTTATTGTTATTTGTGTTTGGATATGAACCATGCATTGTTTACTTTGTTCAATTGTCATTCTTCAATGTTATTTGCGAACACTTGTATACGCTTACGATGATTCATATCAGTCTTGAAATTTTTTTGCTCTCTGAATTTGAGGCCGGCTTATGTTTGTTTATTTTAGTAGGTGTCTGCTAAAATGTGGTTAAAGATGAATACCGATATTACGATGTGGACTCATGTGATATGCAATTTATTTATTTTATCTCGGTTGTTCTGGATAAGATAAGGTTAGATTAGCACTTGGTGACATATTTAATTTATAATGCTGACTTTTGAAAATTAGTCATACTCAGAATTAAACTCTATAGTGCTATTGATATAATTTTTTTTGTTGTACCTACTTATACATATCTGACATTTATAATTGTTTTTATACGTTATTTGTATAAATTAAAAAAAATATCACCCGATATAAATTTTCTTATTAAACCGATATTAGTTATGTTGTCAAAATAACGTCTAAAGGTATCAAATTAAATAACGAGTTGATACGACGGAGCAGATACTCTAACGACATAATATACAATAAGCAATAATTCATAACAAAGTAAACAACTTGCGTTCATATTGATTATTGCAATAAACATTCATTAAGCGCTTCAAAGGAATGGGGATATAGATTGTACCGGTCATTTAAACCTTCAGTTTATATTGGGTTTGCTAGGAAGTGTATCATTAGTGTCTGTAGTTATACCGGAAAGTGAGCAATAGTTCACTATTAACCCTTTACAATTTGACGAATTGTGTTTGAGCAATATTCAATTCGATGCTTTCATCGAACCCTTCCGTTCCAGCGCTAGCATTGATTTGAATTGGTAAATAAAACGAGAGGGACCAAGCCCGAAACATTTATGATCGTCCAATCAATTACCATCACACCAGCTTGTACCATCTAGTTACAAATATAATTCAGCTTTTATTTCATGTTTTATCTTTTCAGTTGATAAATTTATGATGATTCTAATCAGTACATTGCTATAAAACTTTTTTTTTTTAATAGCCATGACTGTCCCACTGCTGGGCAAAGGCCTCTCTTCCCTTCCCAAAACTTATATATAACTATAATTTTACAATCGTATACACTCTCCGAGAAAGGAACCCTAAAATTTTAATTCAACCACAGAACGTTTTTCCCATTAAATTATTCAACTTAATAATGCAAAACTTTTAATGAGCCTCTGTGATTTCTAACAAAAAGCATTTTGCAAATTCTAATTAAGCGTGAAAATAATGCAAATAACGACAACATTTCTGTAGACATCGCAAATCAAAACGAGGGTGGTGGAGCCGATGTTTAATTATGTAAATAAATTTTCATGCGTACGAAGGAATCGTTAAACAATGCACCAGATGAGCCTAGCCTTTCGATTATGAAGTTTGAATAAAGAACAGCCCTGCGGGCAGCTTGAGACCGGTCGTCAATCTTTTTTTCTTATTTTAAAGTCTCCCTCATGTTTAATGACTGGCATGCTCGTTTGTTTCATAAAATTATTATGATTAAAAGCCTCCCTGCACGGGTAAGCCAAACTCAAGCAAACCAACGTAATTTAAATATTCACGTAGGTAGGCTATACTTTTTAATCGTTTAGCAATCGCATTGTGTAATATATTATGCAATGCTTGTGGTGGTCGGTACATTCAACTCGCGTTTGCGTAAACATCTCGAGGTCGGGTGTTTCTTAGTTCCAAAACATAAAGCTAAGCTTAAGACTAAGGAATTATCAAATTTTAGCATATACTATTTTGTATTATTAACTACTTGTCAAATGGCTTAAATTGTGAATTGACTTTAGAAGCAAGCTGTTTCTTCTAAATACAGGTTGCCCATTAATCTAGCTAGGGAGATATAGGCTTTATATATTGTAAACTTTAAAAATAAATGTAAGATAAACTTTTTGTATAAACTAAATGTTAATTGGTATAAATTTTAAATTTTAAAATAAATATATTAAACAATATATGAATTTTTATAACTACAATATAACTCGGGGCTCTAAATTTGGCAATAACTCAAAAATTTACCATTCGTTTTAGCGTTATCACGTAATCGTATCTACAATTCAAGCACAATATCTCGTAATATTCTTTATGCTCGTCCTCATAAACAGAAATGGTCCCTAATAATGATCGCAGTCGAGGGGAGAAAGCGCCTAACCGACCGTTACGGTCGTCGGATATGTGACCGCTGCATTTTATTACCACTTTACTCTGCCACATAATCGACCTTCATGATGAAGGGCTTCTTTTCATCTAATCGTCGTCAGGTATATTCGAGCCAAATAGAATTTTCCATGTTTAAAACCGTTTAAATTTAATTATTTTATAATTTAAAATGTATGTAACCCTTTCCATTGCAATACCCGCAGAAGGTTGCTAATATGTAAAACAAAATGTATTTAGCTTGCAATGAATGTTTTGAGTTGAATTTTGAACTGTCCGCAAATTGTATTATTGGTCAGAGTTATATTCTAGGACCACTAATAATGTTAATTTGTATTGTTGCAGGTTGAATTTCTAGAGGCATATTGCACACCAAGAGACACAGCGCGCAGATCTCCACAACACAAGCGTCGCTCTCGAGAACCACGTCGTTCACCAGACACCAGATGGCGAAACGATTCCCGTAGACAAAACTACGATTTTGAAAGACGACCATACGAATACGAATCGAGGAGATACTTCGGAAGGGAATACGACGCAGATTCCGGAAGGCGGGCATTTGACGCTGAGTCAGCGCGAAGACGCGCAGATTACGAGTCTGCCAGAAGGACAGACTTTGATTTGTCTGCTCCCGAGTCACGTAGAAGCCCTGAGAGCGCGCCCGAGGGATCCGCGGACTCCCCACCAGAGCCAGCGCCTTCAGCTCCTTTGAGACAGGAACGACAATCGAGACATCGTTCACAGCAATATTACGAGTCTGGTATGTTTATACGATATTTAATAATACCTTTTAATGGTTACTAAATACATGACCATATTATATATTTAAATAACTGATTATATAATTATAATATAGCACATATTATGAAAGTACCGTATACAACATATTATAAAAGTAGCGACAATCTCATCTCCGAGAAATGAGGACAAAAGATTCTTTCTTCCTCCAAAACAATCGCGGTAGGGCCTTGTTAAAAGCATTGTTCTCGAGGCACCAAACTATCCTGTTCTACCCGTCCATCCACCTGGAAATAAAGTAAAAAGTCTTAAAAGGATGTACTTCTAAACTTTACATGTAAAAATACAAATATACGGAAATTTTTGTATATCCTTGTAACTTGTTAAAATTGTACTAACTATTAATTATTAAATACATTAAAGGATATACTTAGTTATTAGAACATTATTTGAATACGTATTTTTAACATATCGTTTGAGTTTATTGAGAGACACCGCATCTCATGGCTCATTTCGTCTCCAACAATGTTGTGGAAACATCCAACTAGTAGTTTGAACAGAAGCCGATTGGACGTCCACAATTAGGCGGCGGAGCTAATAAAACCTGCACTAGCAGTGAAGCAACAATGGCAAGTTTTAATCAGCCTTTTTCCCGTTTGTTCGTCTAGACTGAAAAAATCTCGGACGTAATAAATAGAGGCTTCTGATTGTAATATTTCATTGTGAAATCATTACTTATCTCTCTTTTACTATAATCAGATTTTATATTATTTGCAAAATTGTTATTGTTATTCTCATTTCACTACACTTCAAAACTCATACACAAATTCTTCTAGAAGCACATACAAAATATCATAACATAATTCAATATTTACCAATTACCACTCGTTTTTACCATTTACCAATTACCATGGCGTCATATAATGGTGATTTCGTATTATCATCTTTCCTGTTCTCACTAATATTATAAATGCGAAAGTGGGTTTACTTATTTCTTTGTTTGCTTTCTATCACATCTACTGAGTGAATTTACGGTATATGATTTTTGTGCCTAGAGATGGTGAGCATGTTTCAGGCTAAGTTCAAATGAACTTGCCACGACCTGACTACAACGCCTGTCTGGTGCCTACCAGCTTCCTTCTCCGTAAATATTAGTAATTCCTATATAAAGACATCTTTGATTATATAGTTGTATTTACTAATATTATTTATCCAAAATACAGAATAAGCCGGGCTAACGCAGACTTAAATGGTTTCATATTCCACCATACATGGTTATTAGATTAAGTCGGATTTCCGCTTCGATTATGTCATATCATTGCTATGTCTGTGTCTATTATTAACTGAATGACAATACATTAAAATTGAACCGTTATGATCAAATAGTATTGCTTTATCTCCTACGATATCCCAACTTTGAAAAGGCATTAAACATGTAAATCGTGGCAATTTAACAAAATCGTGCTCGTAGGGCACACGTCCAGTCACGCGGAAACGTAATTACGTCACCTAATGACGTCACTTTACACACCCCTGTCACTAATAGACAATTTCGTGTTTTAGGAACCGTTATTGGAATTAGAAAGCTTCTATTTAATTTTAATCTTCATGCCTTCACATCTTTAAGCAAAATGCAAGGATTCTAGTCAACATAGATTGTATTTGTGTGTATTTTATAAAGTTTCATTCAAATTTTAGTTTCCATTGTGAATTGAAGAATGTGAGTACTTATTAGTAATAAGCCAATAATGACTAATTGGCAATACGCCCTAACGTTGTCGCTAAGCAACTTTCCTGTAAGGGCTTGTCGCGGCTAGAGGGATAAATCCAGGCTTTAACATGCATTCAGCGTGTGCCTTTGTTGTTCAGAGCAAGGAATTCTCATTAGGGTATTTTTGCTTGCTTTTGAAATTAGATTAGCATCGTACACATGAGGAAACGTATATTTTTTAAATTCCATGAAATCGGTCTGATTTAATGAAGAAAAATCACACTGTGTGTTCAAATTAAATCTTGTTACCTTAAAAATATTAAAACAGGCTGTATTATTTTTTTATAATTATATTTTAGTAATTTGGGCTAGAAGGCAAAATAAAACAAAAAGTTTGGTCGAGAAAATTCCAGTGGTAAATAATTTCGTCTTAACAGCTCAAAACGCTATGTTTGAAGTTAAATAATAAAAAAAATAGTTTTGAAATACTCCAAGAAATGATTTAAAAACTCTCTCGTTAAATATGAATTTATTATACACAATATGTGCACATTCTCGTTTATTTTTAAGAGACCACTTGAGACGAATCGTGGTCTCAGACTTGAAGGATGTTTCTAGCTCGTTACTCACATTTTATTCTTTAAATTTTGTTGAATCTCGTCATTTCATTTTCCACTTCGCAATAGTAATTATATTTTTATGTTATAACTTGCCTCACTGGATATTAAACCAATTTTTTTATTGTTATAGAATCATCAACAGACGACAGGTCGTCCTCAACAGAAGAAGAAGAGGAAGAAGACGAGTTCGGTGAATTTGATCCATTTGCAACTGCACCGTCCTTGCATTCGCCTGACAGTGGACGTTCTGATCCACGTTACGCAAACGCTCCTCGCAGAAATCCTAGTCCATATTATTACGGCGATTTGTTTAAAACTGCACCGCCCCCACCTGCACCTTCAGCCCCAGCAGCATCCTCGACGTCATCTTCACGAGGAACACGCTACCGAAAATCGGCTAGTCTTGACGCCCCACACGTTGCTCAAAGACCAAACCTGCCAAAACGATTCTCAGTGGCTGAAGATGGCTTTCGTGAGCTAGAGCGATCGTCATCTTCGTCTGGAGAGAGCGCGTGGATGCCGCCGAGGCGTCGTGGGCGCGACGCGGCCGGCTGCGCGTGCGCCGCGCCCGAAGATGTAGATGAGCACCGTCCATCTCGTAGCGTATTTTATGTGCCGGCGCCTTTGCCACGCTGGCCACAAGAAATGACCACTCGACAGATATATGAGACTGCTTTCGACTGCAAAATTGCACGTTCTGATGATGATTTGGATGACTTTGACCGCGTTAGCAATCATCCGGCCTTGTTACAAGCCGAAGAGCGTAAAGTTATATCATCAGAGCCATCAGCTTTTGAAGCTGTTGAGCGGAGTGAACCAGACTATAAAGGACGGCGCAAGGTGACTATGAAAACAGATAGCGTTCGGCGCTCAAAAATTCCAACTATACGACAGAAAAGGGAAAATGAGAAT
>NC_052105.1:3305129-3313725 GCF_012273895.1 Zerene cesonia | reverse complement strand
TAAGCATCGTGACAAGCTCACATTAAATTTCAACAGTGGCAGTAGTGGATCAAGCGGTTCTAAGGGATTGCACTTAAATCTGGGACCCATAGCACCACCTCGAGATTTAGTTGATGCGTCTCTTCCACTTGACCGACAAGGGTGAGTTTCAAATGACATGATACAGATATTTAATTAAAATTTTTACATTTTTAAATTTTCTCATTAATTATTCACTCACTCGCATCATGTTCTGATTATAGAATATATTAATTATCTTATAAACAATTGTTTTATAATTTCAGGTGGTATCATGGAACGTTGTCGCGCGTAGAAGCTGAAAGTTTGCTCAGAGATGCAGAGGAAGGGGCTTTCTTAGTTCGGAATAGCGAGTCTGCTAAACATGATTACTCGCTCAGTTTGAAGTAAGTAGAACATTTTTTTATCAGAAGATAACAAATATCTTCATACGCGTATCAGTATATTGATATATAGTAGTGAGTCACGATATTGATTAATTATTTATTTAATTTCAGGTCTACCCGTGGTTTTATGCACATGCGTATATGTCGTGGAGGTGATGGATATACTTTGGGAGGGGCCTCAACTGCATTTCCTACAGTGCCTGCTTTAATGAGACATTATGTTACGGCTCAAAGACTACCGGTCAGGGGAGCGGAACATATGGCTCTGTCAACTCCACTACCAGCCGTTATGCTTTGAGGACAGAAGTAGACTGTGGGCATCGTCCACTGGATTTCTTCTGACACGCAATCAACTTATTGGCGATTGCTTGAGTTGCTCGAGTTCATTCTGCCAAGGCCTGAAGATTTGAAAGACTTCGGGGTGGAGGAGGAAAAATCGCCAATGATTTTAGTTGCGTCCGCTTTCAGGTTTCAGTTAGCATCGCATTCAGACGGGTGTAAATATGGAAGCAAGTTTTCTTTTAGAAATTTTTGATACATTAGCAGTTGTATGTGTATCTCTGTATAGTTTTAGCGTCCAGTGAATAATACCAAAGAGTTTTAGGATATGTTTAGCTTTTTAAGGGGCTTTTGTATTTTAACCGCTCGGAATACACTATTTCTTATTATGCTAGTCCATACACCGCAGCAACCTGTATTCTTAAATAATTAATTTATTAGTGAATGTAATCATCTTATTTATTTCATATTCACATTATTATAGCTATTATCAGAACGTAGTTTTGTTATCGCTTGCTATTAATTCATTACAATCATTCTAAGATGTGTAAACACTCATTTATGGGTTTATTTATTGACGTAAATGATAAGTTCGTAATGTAACCACAAGCAATTTTATGTATTTTTATGTGTTTTATGTACATAATTTGGGGCCTAATTATATTACTGGGCTGGATTTGGCGGGTTCGATATTTAAGTATCATTCATGCACAAAAAGTCAGAATAATATCTGATGTACACTAACTGAAAACAATATAGTCCACATAGTCCGTTCGTTGACTTAAATAGTATTAAAGTGGTAGTGATTCATCGTTTTCAAGGCGGTCACGAATACCGTATCGATTTTAAGCAAGGTACAAACTGGTACACGCATTGTGACAGACCTTTAACTAGCTATTTATACCGTAATAGACTAAGGAGTTTTAATTTTTGCACCGTAGTTATTAAATAGTTTTTCATCCACGTAATAAAATATTGAGCTTAGATTAAGAGTACAACTTGAATACTATGCGATTCAATTAAGAATAGGAACGTCAATGACCTTCTTGTGTCAATTTCGTGTCAAATGTCTTTTGAAAAATACGATTTTCCTGGAAATTTTCTTTTCATAATCGGTTTATTTTATTTTGCCTGACTTTTACCACTTATTATGCTGTGCCTTTTCATAAATTTTAAAGACACACATTTTTGTAATTTAGATTATTATTATTTATGATATATTAATTCGTTTTCATTAATACCAGTAACGACACAAAATAGCAAAATCTCGATCCTATCCCTAGTTGCATCGCATAGTAAATCGTTTAATTTATTCATTGTAAATCCTTTACGATGTCAGATTGCAATTCTATAAAAGAATACATCGCGGTCAGAACAATACATTCGCTATAATTGATGTCATGTTATACAGAAGTAACAGTGGGCGTTATATATATGAAAAAAAATAACCGTAGTTCTCTGTTATGGCACATAATGTATGCGTAAGTAAGATCATAGAAAGATTGCACATGTTATGTAACAGTCACTTTGACTTATTTATATTTTTTGTTACATTAGATATAAGTAGAAATACCTATTTATGGGCCTTGTGTTATGGGGTTTTCATTTGGAAAAATATGGTCCAATTCAGATACTTCATTGTCGCATTTAAGAGTAGACAAATAATTTGTTTAGTAATTTTCTGTGATTTAGTTTGATATAATGTTTGTAAACGCCAAAAACTGAAATAAATTTATGTGTACGCATGTAATACGATTTATTTCAATGAATTCTTAAATTGATTCAGACGATTAATCAATAAGAAATGCAACGTGATCTCAAAATCTTCCTCTACTGTTCAGTTACCTTAGATTTAATTTTGATTAATTTGTACCTGATTTTGACTAACACTTGTTTGAGACTTAAAATACGTTTTAACAATTTTGTTACGTGTATAACAATATATTTAGGTGTAATAGTAGTTTTATATGGGAACGAGCGAATTTTTATGTATGTGAGACATTTTAATATGTACTAAACCACCGCAAAGCAGCTTCTGCAAGCGTGCAACTAATTTTAATATTTAATATACGGTTTTATTACTAAGCAACTGCGTAGGCGATGTGCAATAAAATTTATGCGTCTCTAGCAAACATGTATGGATTGCAAAGAAACATTGACAAATACTATTCTGCCTACATTCTAAATAGACTACACTAAAGAAATTTGCTCAGGATTTGTAATATTCACATCTTATATAGGACCTTTTTCTTATTTTACATAACATAATAAATTCCAATTTCAAAAATGATGAGAATGATGTATCCAAATCATGATTTTTCGATTTTTATTGTATATCGCCCACAACTATCCGTTTAATATTTAACGTAGTAAGTATATAATGGAACGTAATGATAGCATGAAAATTTCTGGAAGTCTTAAAACGTGTCAAAATTTTTCATAAAACGATAGGTTTTGATCAAATGTTAGGTAATGTTATAGCTTATCGTAGTTATAATCAAATATAATTTTGAAGGTGTAGTTTGAAATAAATGACGTAATAAAAGTATTGAAAAATGTATTTTGTTTTAATTTTAGTTGATAAAGACTCCCACTCCAACAGTTTTTTAGTCCCTGTCTGTTTCGAGATTTGTTTTTCAAAATTAGAATAAGGTACATTTGATCCTTAAAGATATGGTGCCTCACATGTGCACTCACGCAGTTACGCTGCAAAGATGCAATTTTTTATCTATGTTATTTATTTATCTATATTACATGAAGACGATGCTTAGACGTTAAAAACGTTTGAAATAGTCCTAAATGAATTTAAAAATTATGAATAGTTTCAGTAATCCTTTAATGTCCTTTATTTTAATAGGTAAAATATTATTTAGTTTTGAAAAAGCAAGAGTGAGGAAACCTCTTTAACACACATATATGAAAAAAAAACAAAAATTCGCCTTGCAAATTTAAATAAGTTAAACCAATAATTAAATTACACAATTTTTATATACTCTAGCCTATCAATGAGTAGCACATACAAATAATGGTATTCCTCCTCCTTTTGGAGTCGGTTAAAAAAAGGAATCAAACGTCATTTCTGATTATGTAGAATTATCTATTTATGAAATGGAATAAGTAAATTTACGTATATACTTTCTCTTTTTTTTTTTTACACACTTGGTCAAACATTATGCTACATTAAGGCTACATTGATATTCTGCCTGATTGAAGGTTACCTGGTCGAGATAGTTTTGAACCATGAAGTCGCCATTTGTGCATTTTTTTTATTTGTTAGGAGTCAGCTTTTTTATCTCTATGGCATATTGTACAAAGAAATAATGAAATGTCTGAAAGAGAAAATATATTGTTCACCACGCCATCTCTGGGAATTTCTTAATACTACGACATGTTATGATAATCATGTATTTAATATACACTAGATTCAATAGATGGCGCTGTTAGCTTATTCGCCCTCTATATTTATTTCTGTAACACCAAAAGGAATACGATCCGAATTTGATAGATGAACAAAAATGCTGTGTTAGCAATTTGGTCAAAGCTATAGTGTAGAGACGGCGTAAAGTTCAAGAACTTTATATTTGGAAGGAAACATGAATTTTCATTTTATGTTTGTGTATATAAAATTCCCCTGACACAATATTAGTTGCAAAACTCGTCCGAAACTGATTTTTATGAGGTTTTGTTTATAGATCGGGTAGGTCTAAGAATTGGCCAACATTATTTATCATATCTCTGAATGATAGTATCAAATAGAAATTAATTTTATTTCTAATTAGCTAGACAAATAAAAGATATGTTAGACAATTAGAATTTTGACATTACTAGTAAATCACTTAATCTCTACTTGTATTATAAATACAAAAGTGTACGTTTGTTTATTAACGTGTTTGTTTGTCTTTCTTTCGAAGCAACGAAACAATTTTATTGTATGGTTATTAGGTTTGAAGCTAGCTAGGAGACAAAAGTGTAACGACTAAAAGAATTTTTGTGTTTATATAACTTGGAGCTAGATTTAAGAAGTAGCAATACAAATATTATTTTACTCTGCCAACTAACATAATAACAGATATATGTATGTTACATTAATACTAACGTTTTATCGTTTAAAAAGGCACAAACTTTAGATTTTAAAGAATTTAATGTATTCAATAATTAAACAATGAAACTTTTACATTACCAACGAAATAAACCTCTCTAAATAAACAATTAATATCCAACATAATAAATAATTCAGCAAATTTCGATGATCAATAAAATTGCACATTGGAGCTCCTTGGACAAAGTTTTGTTAATTAAATGCTATTAATTTTGAAGTAGTTAGAAATTCTCAGTGAGTAGGTATATTTACAACTAATATATCAGGTAAGTATGGTATTTAGTATCATGCCAACGAGATATCTGAGTAAAATAAATGATTAAAATAAAGTACCTACTTTTTTAAATAAATATTTAAATGGACGTTGCCCTTACCTCATATATGGGTAAAATATTCATATGAAACCATTTTTATTCTTAGCCCTTCAAGACACATCATCACATATTTTTAATACGGCGATTTTTATAATTGCACTGTATACATACAAAAAAATAAAAACAAAATTAATCTATAGGATTACTTTTTTCCACGGAACGAGTAAATACTGTAACCATTACAAAGAAAGGGCAAATAAATTGAAAAAAACATCCCCGCTAACACATTAACTTGGAACCCTAATTTCACACACGACAAGGGTTTCTCATTCAAGTCTTGAGTAACAGTTGTTTATCTTTAGGAAAATAGGATTCTTAATTAATTAATTACGTATGTTTCTAAATAAAATTTTGAGAACATTTTGTGTATAATTTATATATTTGTTGTAAATTTGAGGGGAATATTTCACTTAAATAACTATTTAAATCGCTTTAACATTAAAGTATTACGCGCGTACAGATAATAGATAAGTAAAAAACTTTCACAACAAAGCAAATCCTATACTACGAAAATCCTGATATTCTGTCCTGATAATACTTTTATAATTGCTTTCATTTCTTTCATTCCTCATTTGATATCTGTATATAAAATTGTCACTCAAAGTTTTTTTAATTATACTTAAAGTTTAAGTTAACACATATACACATTATGACCACGTGAGAAAAAATTTGAGAATAAACTTTTTAATATCGTTTATCAAAATTTTAGTAACCACTCTGATTATGAGAGATATCGTTTAGTGTTAGTATACTAAAATATATATTTTAGATTACATTAATGCAACAAATAATGGCATGAAAGCGACACAAACTAAATTTAATTCAGGACAACATGCATTTGTTACAATGACGCCAACGTACGTAATGAGACTCATGAAAAAATAATTGTATCAAAATGCTGTGTCTAAACAGCTATAAGGCAACTGAACACAAGTACACTGATATTTGTATAACTGTACTTTATGCTATAATTTATTCATAACAATCAATGTAGACTATCGTGTTCAAGCTAAATTTAAAAATTTCAAGGTGTACATTAAAAGTGTCCTCGTACATTTGTTTTAATTTTTAAAGGTAGCGTATATAGATTTATAAACGCTCGCCTTTACCAAGGTAACGTTCCACCCTCTTGTAATATGTAGACGCTAGTTTCGACGTCAGCTTTAGGGACCATTTGAGAAAAAATATGGTTCAAATTAATGATACAAGGTGTAGGGATCTGTTTGAAAGATCATTAAAGAGCGACGACGGAATAAAATGAGAAATTTTTAAGTATTAAGCTCCTCAAGTGTATACTCAAGTATGGGATAAAGTCCACGGTGAATATTCTTTAATCCTTAGCAGATTTCTCTTCGCCGTATTATTTAATATAGCTAATATAATACAACAAATAAGAGTCCCAAGAATACGAACAAATATGTGTTCAAATAGCAAGCAAGCAGTAGCAGTAGTAAAATGACATATTGATTTTAATCCAAACCAGAAAAAACGGTGTAATGTTCTGTTGATATTAAAACGGGTTAATTCCAAATCAACATAACCAGAACAGAAGAAGGGGATAGAGTAAAACTCCAAAAGAATTATTCATAGCGCATTGCATCTCCTGAAGGTGACTGGTGAATATATGTGGTACGAAACTGTGAGTACTTGGAAAGTGTATGAATGATCAAGCTATGTACATTTTCTAATCTGATATAATATTTTGCAATATAGGAATAGATGAAAAAAATATTGAATGTTGGCAGCTATGTCGAGTTGATGTCAAAAATATAAATTTCAGATTCAAAAATTAGTAAAACGCCTGTTATAAGACGAGTATATAATAAAGGTTTTGAAAAAATATTACTAAGGTGGGCTTTTCATCAACTGAATTGTCACATTTGCTATATAGAGTGTACGTAAGGAAAGGTGTCATTTAATTTGGGCGATCCTATATATCCTTGTATTGTCACAGATCCTTGATAAGCGTACAAAGTTTGAATTAAATCTGTCCATTTAAAGTTGGTCCAAATAAATTCTTAAGAAGTCTGTTACATACACACAGACAAACATTATATAGTGAAGCTAAAAATCGAGTACATTTGTAAAGTCGGGTAAAAATGTCTTGCAGTAGGACCAACAGTGTTCATGGCAACCCAAAGCAGTTCATTGAATTATTTATTGAGTTCTAACTGGGTCGAACGGTTTGTGAGCCGGCGGTAGTATTTGTTGGTTAAAACAATCTGTTTTGATAAACAGTGATCAACGTATCGTCGTTAAAAATATTAGAGATTATGTAAGAAATGAGAAAAAATAATGTATGAAGTAATATTATACAGAGGAAATATAGAATGCAGTTGTTACGATTTGGCTCAAAAACTACTTACTTTACGGTTATTACATTATAGCAGGCTATGTTTTATTTTCTTTACCCCAGGTTATTCCAGACGTAGCAAGAACATAGATCGAGATACTTTAACTGGTTTCGAACCCCGACTTGTCGATTTTAAGTCCGAGGTCCTCACCACTGAGCCACCATATATAATATAATAACGTATTCAACCTTTCATATTTTAATCTATATTTACTCACATTTTCATTTTTATGAAGGAAGTAATATAACATTTAATGCTCGCGTAAAGTTTGACATTATTGTAAATACAACAGCTGTTGTCAGAATTTGTTCGCGTCAATAAAGCATACAAGTTACCAAGACGAAATTAATAATTTTTTTTATAGACTTAAACAGACTCCTTGTCTCGTGTATTTTAAATTAATGGCTATCCATTAATTCTAAAATTTAAAATGTGTCACAATAATTTTTATATGTCTATACGAAATTGCATGAAAAATATTACTTTTTTATCTTTTTGGCAACATATTATACGTTATATTTAGAGGTTTTCAATACTAATTCCCAAACGTGACTCGTTCATTTATCTTCCATCCCTAAAATAAAGTAAACGTAAATTCATTGTTCACTAAACGGCTCCAAATATCGACCCAATGCATGACGAAGTGGGTCAGGTTAAGGTGCTATTTCCGTAGGCTTTTTTCAGAATTCGTGGCAACCATACCACGTAATAATTAACATCTATATTTATACGCAGTGGGTCAATGTCTAGTACCTATATATTTCTTACCTTTTCCTGAAATAATATAAGAGCCAAGGCGTAATTAGAACGCACAGCCACAAAAATCAGCATTGAATTAATTTAATACCTAGATTATGATGTAAAAATAGGTTAGCGAGAAGCGAAGCGGCAGTTTTCGACGAGCGAAAGATTTGACTTTTGTCTCCCTCTCAAACAGAAAGAAACTATATTGTTATTCATACAAGTGTAGTAGTGTTTTGCTTATTTTAATAATAATAATAATAATATTAATACAAATGATTTATTGCAACCAAACAACATACACAATAATAAAAACAATTACAAAAAAAGACATAAAAAAGAAAG
>NC_052105.1:3197598-3304129 GCF_012273895.1 Zerene cesonia | reverse complement strand
GTAAATTTGCAAATCATCAGCATATAAATGATACTGGCAATTTTTTATGCAAGAAGTTATATCTGCCGAATATATAATTGCACAACATATAAAAATGTCAAAATATTTTTAAAAAATAATTTTGACATTTTTATATGTTGTGCAAAATTTAATTTACTTAACCGTCGAGTGTTTACGTAATTTGCGTCATGGCTGTTTTTAATGAAATTAGGAATGGAATGATACGTAATAGAGAATTTTAAATATTGTTTTAAAAATTAATACAATTTTACATAATTTCGAGAACTTTGGATATTGTGATATAAGTGATAAATACTCAATAATTAATAAGCAATTTATGTTCAATTTAAATTGTATGAATGTTAAATAGATTTTTGCTGGTGTGCCATTAATAACGTAGAGAACGGAATATTTTAAATTTCTGAAACATAAATTAAAAGGTACCTATGTCTGATGTATTAACTATCATACGTAATGTTTGCTATACTGTATAGATAATATTTTCGCTAATTTACGACATATCGAATAAGAATTTGAATGTATAATTTCTTTGTACGAAATCATAGATTTTAAAGAAGTCTTGTAAGAGCAGGGAAAACATTCGTTGGTTTAAAATATACGATTTAATTGAACTTCGGCAGCCATTGACCAGCGCGTGCATGGAAACGAGTTTCAGAAACTTCATCAAAGTGTAGCTTGAAGAGTTCAATTCCTTGCGAAATAACATTTTATCACGAACAAGATATCGCTTTGAGGCGAAAGCACGCGAACAAGTTCAGGCGGACGCTAGATATGTTTTTACAAAATTTACTTTCAAGCCGTTCTCGGCAATTGTGGAAACGGGGAAAATATATACTCCGTTCGGGGGAAAATGGGTTTTTCATAATTGTGTTTGTGATATAAAGTGTGGAAATATTTTGTTTTTCTGTTTTATATCTATTTTTTTATTTTTTAAAGTATAATAATCCTCATAGGAGGCCTGTGTCCCAGCAGTGGGAACGTATATGGGCTGATGATGATGATGATGAAGTATAATAATAATATATTAGAACAATTCGTCATTGTTAACATGATTGTGGACATTTGTATAACCTTACCAAAAGAAATGAACACGAACAGATGTGAATTCCTTCAGATTTACTTTAGTTTGTTTTTTTTTGCAATCTACCAATTTTGGAGATATGCAGTTATATGTATAGTAATGTTTATTATTGGATTTACTATTATTGTATATCGAAATAAGCTCCTTCAGTGGCCGTTGAGTTGAACTCAGATTTGAGTAGGTCAGTTTGCCTCGGTCAGATCTCAATGTCTAATGTGGAGTATTCATCAAAAACGCAATAGAAAGTTAATATTTATTATTTAAAATGAAATAAAACAAAAAGCACTAGCTGAAGTTGTGCCTATAACAACAGTCGATGAAAAGGAAAGAAAAAGTCTTGATCGAGACTTTCTTAACGCAATATCACCAATGACATGGGACGAACTTGACTCTGAATATCATATTACGGAAATGGGTCTTTCAAATTGGCCCATGTCAACCTTTATCCGTTAGTTTGTACCCTCGAACTTGGAAATTCTTTGAATAAAGGATTTCGTCAGCTTATGTACTTCGAAAGTAATTGAGGATGACAAAATTGTGCACATAAATAAGTCCTTTACAATATCCTTAAAGTTAGTTAATCTGTTTGTTTTAGTATAGACACCTCTAACATTAGTATTTTATTTTAACGTATGCTCTTAAAACGTAGTGTATTAAACATTGATTACCGCAAATTCTTTTTGTCGTCATGAACGTTGACTAGCATTAATTTTATCTGTAATTACTTCTTATTGGGAAGATTAGTCGTTTGAGTCTCGTAATCCTGGAAGAATTTAGGGACCATAGAGTAAAGAGGTCGTCTAATTATAGCTACATACACAGATAGATATTTCTAGAAGAACATTCTATTTCAGTAAGTGTATCATTCAATGATTGTAAGTTATTTGATTCGATTTGATATTTGTTTTAACCGTTATTATGTCACCGAAATTGTGATATAATACGTTTTTGTAAACTTTGTCAAATTATAACTTTCCTTCGAGTATATATCGTATCGGTAGATTATAATGTATCGAGGTGAAACTGTTGAATTATGAAATGAACATTCGAAATGGATTCGGTATATTTAAAAAGTACAATGTGAAAGGTCATAGCGGCGACATAACTGAGATTTGTTCGCATTCTAGCCAAATGATCACAATTTTACGACTCAAACTCGCGAGTAATCTAACGGTTTTTACATACATAAGTCACTGATTGGAAAACATTTGTAAATATTATACTAAATCTACGATGCGGTTTCACTTACGAAATTAACTGTGGATAAGAACGTTTATCCCCTACCTATTTCAAGTATTTCGAGGTTTATTACCTAATGAAAAAGTTGATCTCATCTTTGATCTTGTCCCTCAATTATTCTCATTCTATATTTCATTCAAGATTGGTGCCGTGTCCCTACTAATAGAGACACAGACAAAAATTAGTGTTATTGTTAGCTATATTAGTATGTTAATAGAATGTCATAAAACAAATACTTTTTTTGATTTTTGCATAAAGTATTAAGTACATTGTATAATTGTAAAAATAATAGAGAATTATTGTTGAGTCGTGTTCTAATTCGCTATACCTTTACCAACATAATAAATAAACAATGAAATAAAAAATGGATTTCACTGAAACAGCGGTTAAAGCGACATAATAAAACTTATTGGCTTAAACTTTCAAAGACTTGGCTTATTATTGGCTTCGTATTTTCCTTTTGCTTCAATTAACTTTTGAAAGATTAATTATTAGAACATTATTGTATAACTGTTATCTTTGTAATGTGGAGCAAAGAGCACGGGAATTTTTTTAGTGATGCTTAAACATCTGATGATTACAGATTGAGTGATGAATTTCATAAATGAACGTCGGAAGATTATATATGCAGTTATCAGTCAAATGATCTTTAAATAAAAACCAATACCTCCTGGGAAACAAGAGTATGTTGATATAATTGAAGAATTCCAAATAAAACAAGAGAATGAAATATTTAAATCAAATCTACGTATAAAACGTTGTACCGCACTTCGGGAAGCAAAGGTAAAATGCTTAAAGGTTCAAGGGTAAGGCGTCATTCATAACAAAGACAAAACCCAGTAACCGCCCTGAGGCCTAGTTCTGCGACACAGCTAAAAGTACGACCCATTAAATTTTACCTCTGTTTGCAGTGTACGCAAAGAGAATTTTTTAATCTGTGCCTTAGGTTAAAAGATGACCGCTTACTTGTTGTAGTTGTTATTTTGTTCCATTTAAAACTAAAAGACATAGAAAGGGAATAAAATTTAAACTTTTTCTTATCATAAACAAGTTACGTGTGATATCTATTCCCAATGTAATGAATGTAATCTTAAATGTATTTACGTTAAGTGTTTTTTATAGGCATCTCCATGTTTTTACTTACTCCCTAGTGGACTTCTAAGTACATATAAGTAATAAAAGCTACATCAATCACAGGGCGCACTTAAGTGCAGCTCCTTGAGGTTTTATGATATGCAGCCACTGTAGCTGAAATAGTTTGGGGTGAAAACATCTTTATGTATGGGGAAGGTGAAAGCATTTTCAATTCGATGGTAGTGAAAAAAAACCGTGAAATGATGACCAAAAACGTATTTCCTTATCTATATAAAATACTTAAATGTTTAAAAAATATAATTCGGTTAGACCGAAGATCGACTCGGGTCGTTAATAAATAAGCGAATGTTACTAATTCCAGCCGATCGTCTGTGGGGGTGTGGTACCTTCCCCATTGCGAGCTGACCCAATTCGTGTCGAAGCGAGTCCAGCTCACATATGTGGGAAAAATTAGTATGTTTGAAACGTATAAGAATCGATATAGCTAGTTTAATATTTTCATTTCAGTTTAATCCAAGGGATAGTTTTCGATTAATATCAATCTGTTCCCCAAATAAATCCAGTATGAATGTGACTCAATTTTAAGTTTAATATTTAAACAGTATTGACAACCCATTCCGTACTAAGAGGGAATAAAAAGACCTCAGTAGAGTTCCTGTGGCGCAGTTACATTTCTGTAAATGAATTATTCAGACAATTGTTCTGCAGTAACGTATTTCACTTTGTCATAAAAGCGGTCACAATTGGTAGAGGGATGAAATATTAATCTAGTTTTTTCTGCACACTTTATGTTGTCCGTAAGATTTAAATGGCTTATAAAGACGACTGAAAATCTTCAGTTGCACCTGATAAATAACTTATATAAGTCACTTAGTTAGACAAAATGGGTTATAGAAAATTGTTTGGTTCACTACTTCGTTTTAAAAACAATAAATGATGTTCAGTAATTATGTTGCATAAAAACTAAACTTTTAGTAAGTTTACATTACACACAAATTAATTATTAAATTTTTGTACCTTAATGAAAAACATGAAATAAAGGTATTTTTAAGTAATTTATTATTGCAACTCACATAAATTACCACACCCAAACACAGGAGAATTTAAATATAATTCAATATCTCGTCATATCTAATTTATTTATGACATCTTCCAAGGTTATAATGGCCTAATTAGATTTAATAAAATGTACCCGTAAACCAGTATTTTAAGGTCTTATTTAACGGCTTCGCAAATTTTATTACACATTAATTAAACGTCGCCGGCGAGAGAGTGGGGCAACAATCGCAATCGATCTAAAGTACTAGAAGTTTACACTCATATATGATAACTTCTATTTGGTTATATTATTACCATATATCTATCATGAATTAAATTGACAATGTAATTATCTATAGAAATATTAAATAACGGGAAATAAGTTGCGTTTTATGTCAAAAAAAGGATGTAAAGTATTAAGTTTCTATACGTTACTAGCGCACAATTTACACACATATTGAAGCTTCTGTCGTAGGAACTAAAACTATTATTGTATAAAACTTTATTTGTTCTTTTCATCATTCATAGGTCATATTTAAATTTATGGAAACTGACAATTGTTGCGGTTGTTCAAATAACTCGTGATTGCTTTTCAAATACCATGCATAATAATCGTATAACCGGATAAAATCATCCATATCAAATGTGGGTTTTATCGTCCGTCATACATTCAAATGCATGAACTATCTTAAATAGCGAAAAGATCATTTTTATTTTACTTCATGTCAATTTAGATAGGGTTTAATGTAAACGCAAATGTGGTGGAAATTGCGACCCTGACTGGTACGAATGTTCCAAAATCAGCAATCTTATCGAAAAATCCGATTGTCTGAGCCTATTTTTCGAAAACTAATGTGCATTGGAGCATGCTTGTCCATTTCGTATTGGGTTATGCATAAACGAGTTATCACGTGGCCGAGAATTTTAGGGCGTCTAGGTAGAGGTCCGCTGTTACGGTAGTATTAGTAACATGTATTAGTATACGGGCGTGGTTTGTTCGGAGTATATATTATGTGATTTTGAATTTCATGGAATAAATCTGATGAGAGACGAACTTTTTTTTCACATCTAAAACTGTTTGTATCGTAATTTTCTCTCTCACCGGTTAGATTTTGTTGAAATTTTCAGAAGCGGGTACTATATTCTATTTAGTTAGTTTTATTATATTAGTCCATGGAAAATAATAGAACGAAGTTGAAATACAATAAGGTCACTAAACACTATAAAAATAATGATAAATTAGCCTCCAGCCATTGGCGCTACGTTCAAAATGATATCTCTGCTGAGACAAATGTAATTAATTAGACTAGAGACAGGCTTGTTGAGCAAAGTAAGAAGTTACACTCACTATATAAAGTTTAATATTTTGCTTTATTGTATAAACTAAACAAAATTTAATTTTGTCATATTTTGCATAAGTCTTTTATAAAATATAGTGGCTAAATAATTAGAGTGGACGAAGCAAGGCCCAATGTACGTCAATTAGTTTTTCTTGTGAGATAGTAGGTTGCTAAGAAGCGGTTGTGTCGCCTGATGCTAAAAGAAACCAACACCACCGAGAAACATTAGCAGAGGCTTTGTGTTGCCAAGTTTAGTTGATAAGGAATATGGAAAGGATTAATTAAGGGAATAAAGGAAAGGGCTGGGAAGGGTAAGAAAATGGATGCTATTACACGCCGCCCTTTAAATCGGCGTCTCCATGTGTGGTACCTTCCCCGACTTGCTCAACTCCCACAGGACTGTTACGTTTGGGATTAATCATAGTTTAAATGAACGTCTTGGTATCTACGTGTGTATTACCTAACTAGCTTCCGTCTAATTAATAAATAACATACAATAAATAAATACAACAATTAGAATGTTCTAAAATGAAGAATACTTAATCTCAAATGTTTATTAATTTTTAAAATGCGAAAATGTGTCAGTTTGTTTGTCTATCTTTCACGTTACAAGGGAATGATTTTGTGGTATGATTTTTGTAGGTGGAGATTGTGGAAAGGATTGGGTCGCATTTTAACCGCGGGGAAACATGTCATTCCCACGAGAATATCATATTGGCCACACGGGTGAAAACTAGTATTTCATGTAGGATAGTTATGAATTTTGATTATTAATATAATTTAAATCGAAATCTACAATAGAATTTTAGAATTTGCCACTAATATTATGTTATTTATTGAGAAATAATTTAGTCCTAACTACAGGTGGGGATTATTGTTAAACAATAAGGACACTTCTGTAAAGGACGCCTTTTTTGAAATATTGTTCTATTTAATGTAATAAATGGAACAACATTAGGGTTTAGTTTGTACTGAAACAATTAACATTAAAATGAGTTTAATTAGAGCGACATGTGTATTAAAAAGACTCCCAACTTTTACTTTCCCAGTGGACTAGGCTGCAGGCAGAGTTACTTTCATCGCAGATAACATAAAACTATACTTTTCGCATACAAAATACACGAATTAGGCCCGCACTAATGTGATAAAGCTTGTGCTAGTCGTTAAAAGTCAGATACAGACGCTAATAATTATGTAGCCGCTACAAAGGGTGACATTACCTTTCTGACCACGTGCTCGGTAGGCAATTTGCAATTAGAGCCTGCAAACCTATGAAGTGTATTGTTTGAGTTCGGCTTTGGCTTCTCCAGTTTATTCAATGGAACGATTCATTAGTTTTCAATATTGTTTCATGTTATTTAATAGCTCGGAGGTTGTTTATTGCTTTCGTGATCGATTTGTTGGTGCTGTTTTAATGTGATTTTGATTTATTGCTTTTCATATCATAATGGTGGAATTTACGGGGAACAATAATTTATTAACCATTGCAGTAAAATAGAACAATCGCATTAATTTATGTGTTAAATATATCTATTCGGTAAATTATTTATTTGTTAGAAATGTATTTCGTCTGTCATTAGTACAATGAAACTCTTGCATATTCTTGTATTAATATTCTTTTTGTAACGCATGTCAAGTAAACGTTTATGATATTAAGTAGCAGAAAAAGTAGATCTATCTAGTCCTGATGAAGAGAGTTTTTGTTAGAAAATTATGCCGTATACGTGCCTTCATATGTAATGGAAAATATGGACTGAAGTAATATTCTGAAATGTTTAATTTTCATGGTGATAATTCCACCTTTCCATTAGGTCGTTATGTCAAATTATCACTAAAACCTAATGACTGAAAATTAAGGTTGGGTTAGATTAGGTTACATTAGTTCGGTATGAAACTCATGTTTTTTTTATTCCGGTTGTATCGACATTTCTGAGAACAATATTTTATTGCGCGTTGCTTTTTTGATGGTGAATCTCGATATTAGTCAGAAGGGCTAACATCTTAACACGGATGCGCGCATCTCAAGGGTGGGACGGGGATGAGCCTCGGCTTGATCTGTCGCATGAATGGAGGAGGCTGGAAGGGCCATACTCGGTCCGGTGCGCGTTACAAGGGTGTCCCCACCGTTGTATCAATTAAATTCCTCTCTATATTCAGACTATCTGTATAACGTGAATAGGTGTAAGCATCGAAAATTTAAAGAACCTTACTAAGGGTATATAAAACCTAAACATTACAGGCTAAACGGATAATAGTTACAGTTTAATGACCCACCACTGTTAGAATGGTTTGAGCACCTCGAAACACTAAATTAGTTGTGGCTAGACGTTTCTATCTACCGGATTTCCTGAATCAATAAATTTAAACTGAGGCTCGTGTGAAATCTTGCACGCGAACTACGAAGAAAATGGAGGACTTGTATATTTATTTACTTAGAATGGAATAGTTATTAAATAACCTATTCTCCCGTATAGTTGTAGCTCAAGATAGTGTATAAATAATTAATAATAGGTTTCAAAGTTTACTTCTTAATTTTTTGGGACCACAATAAGTAAATTGTCTCAAGTAAATTCTTGTCATAAATCAGATTAGATTAATCATTTAATCAAACATGAGAACGAAACGAAAGAATGAGAAATCCGTATGAAAAATTACTTATCTATTTAGTACCTACTGATGTTGATAGGTGATTATTTCATAAAAAGCAGACTACGAGAAGCCTGGTGTTCCAGATCATAATAAACGATTACAATCAAATCTGAATTAGAATTTGGTTGCAGATCTTTATAGAAATAATGCAATTTATTTCGAACTAAAAACGGGTCCAACAAACTTATTTGCTTAGAAATTCAAAGATAAATGATGTCTTAAGGAAATAAATTAGATATACCTGAAAGGTGGTGATAAATTTATCAGATCAAAGTAACATCTATTCTCACTAATTTTAATTGATTCCTTCGAAATATTTATTATAATGATATTTGTTGATAATATTATGATTCTAGGATGCTACCAAACTATTTAGATTAAATTTTTGATTTATATAATGTTTTACCCGCGCAAATAATCGTAATCTTAATGTGTTCTAAATTGCATACCTTCTTGTAAATGTTAGATAATTATGCAATATCGCGCAGCAGCCGCTATTACATACCACCTCATTCCTTTTAGTTTGTTTTCTAACAAAAAAACCTACAAATGGGTTTAATATATTGAACTATATAATCTACATTCACTATCATTTGTAGACAGAGCCACATTTATAAAGTAGAATGCTTAGAAAAAATCGTATTATGATTACCTACCGTCCATTATTTCGTAGCTCCTTGGCACAGTTCGTTTTGCGATCATGCGAGGGTTCCCTAACCTCTGACCCGGACAAAACAAATCTATTCTAGTGCATTGCTGGCATCATTAGTGGCAACTGTTTTTGAAAATCCGCCGTTGCATGCAACGTTTGTAATGTACTGCTTTTTGTCGTAGTATGAAAATGTCGGTTAACATTGGTGGTTTGTGAGAGTCTGGCATGAACTGTAGTCTGATTTTTCAATGTGGAAACATATTTGAGGTAAAATTTAAATAAACTAGATTATGAACCTGAAATATATCGCTATGGTCAATGTATATTGCTAAAGCTATACATATTGTGAGGTTTTTCTTTACTTCCAAGATCACAAAAATATCACAATACATTTCTTATAATAAAATTATTAGTTTTGGGATACTATACAAGACATCTATTTATAATCTAATGGTAGTATATATTTTCAAAAACAATTGCTTTAAATATTTATTTCACTAAATATTAATAATGACATCTTAATAAATTAGGAATTACGTTATGATTTAGATGATTCGATAACTTTAAAATTGTATTGTAATGAAATTGAGAACCTGATGAGTTTATTCAATGAAAACCAGATTAAATCAGTTGTGGTTGGTTTGGACATGTCGGCAGAATTTAGGCCGGATATATCGGGAATTAGAATCGACAATACTGAGATAAACAGATTCAACATAAATTTCTCTAATGGAATGTGAAAACGATACAGCGAATTTGAGAATCGACCTGGATGTCTATTCATAACATGGATATGAAAAATACACTGAGATATTTAGACTATAGAATTTGTTAGACTAAATGAAAGCTTTAAATTTAGCTCATTCAACATAAGGAGAAAGAAGAAAAGTAAAGATTTGTTTCAACAGCGTTAACAAAGTTTTGATTAAATGTACGTCATTTGACATTGAAACTGATGGCTTGAATTTGAACTCTTTGTTTAATGAAAAGGAGTATTAATGTCCATAGTTGAAATTAAATGAGAGAACCGAATAATAAATTAGGTCGTATGCTGTAGTTGAGGCTGAATTAGTCTTATTGTTAATCCTAGTAACATAATTTGGTGGATTATGCACTGAACCCTCATCCCTGTCCCAGCAGTGAGAACATGATGATGATGATGATGATGATGACCTGGGTGGTGTCGTGATCTTTAATTTTAAAATTATTTTCATAGTACATAGGTATAAACGAGTTGTTCTGTATGGCTCCACCTGGGTCGTTTTTCGTAATTTTTTAAATGTTTTAACACTTAAACAAGATGTGTGAATAGTTTAAATAATTATGTAGAATATTAATATAATCTTCTGATATTCTTCGCTTGACATTCCTAAATATTTTTGGTAGGTACCGTCTTTCAAGTTAGACCAAAATCAGCACACAAAATGCGCCGTTGTAATTGTTGAAAAAAGAGTGTTTTATTCCAATATTTTGCTTCCAAAGTAGCACAAGCGGCTTCAGGCAACTCTTTAGAAATACTTTATGGGTGAACTGAGATTGAATTGCCTGATAGGGAATTCTATACGCTACCAACGATCATATATTTTTCTTGTATTGCGATGGTTATTGCAGTTCAATGAATATTTTAATATTATAAGTTCTTTTTACGACCTAATACTATCTTCTCTAATATATAATGCCTGACGGATTGAGACATATTGTGTTGAGTCTTTTTACCGTTGATAAATTATCTAAATGTAGTCTTATAATAGTTTCGAAGAAATTTCATTACTACAAGAGCTTAGTTGTATTTCTTGTTGTATTGTGTCAGGACTTATCCCAAATACTTCTTGACCCTACATTCTCAAATAAATTCACCATGCGATTAAATACTCTTCCAGTATCAATGAATTCCTTTATACTACGGAGAGACATCGACAAATCCTTGTGTATTTCAAACCATTGAGATGTTTATATTCCATTATAAAAAGCCGTTTTAAGAATAACCTTAGCCACGAACTGTTACTATAAAATTTGCTTTATGCCAGCTAACAGCACGATAAAATTGTGTCAATGAAAACGCTAATAAACCGATATGAAACAAACGTTAAATATATGTAACATCTATTATTCGCTAGTATTGATCTAATATATACTTCATCCACTCCGCGTACGTGTAGCAATCATCTGAATCACTTTCCAGTCTCCATATACTGTTCCTTTCAATCTAATCCTTGCCATTTGTTAGACTTTAGTTAACTCCAACTTGGTGGAGCTCTCTCATAAATTGTGTTTCGAGTTTATACGAGAGTAAAGCAAATATACTGTAAGTCAACTTCGAATATTGCAGGTTGGAAAGTATGTGAAAGTCATGAACAGATGGTAAATATATTGTTTATACAATGTAATAACGTGACAGGTTTAATTTTAAAAGCAATAAGCATTTTTTCAGGAATATTTTAGTGATAGATAGAGTGTGTGTCTGTATTATATAATACTAGCTGCACCCCGCGGTTTCACCCGCGTAAGTCCGTATCCCTTAGGAATATCGGGATAAAAAGTTGCCTATGTGTTATTCCAGTTGTCTAGCTGTCTACGTACCAAATTTCATTGTAATCGGTTCAGTAGTTTTTCGTGAAAGAGCAACAAACACACACACACATCCTTACAAACTTTTGCATTTATAAAATTAGTAGGAAGTAGGAAGTAGGATAGTAGAAAGTAGGATATGCATGCTTCTACGCTTAATCACGCTGTGCATTGATAGATTCTTACTATTCTTTAACTTCACCGGGCTGTATTTAAATTCTAGTAACTATTGTTATGACTCATTTTATGTCAATTCCTCCGCCACGTTGACGCTGCTTCTCTGTTATCATATAAAATTATGATCATTTAATCAATTAAGTTGAATACGGATATATTATGCATATATTCTAAATGCAAATAATACAAAACTTCACTCATTTAGTCCTAGAGGTTCCTGACAAAGTAAAAAGATCAGGTGCAGACCGATAGCTTTATTTTTCTGAAAGTTTAGTAACTGATACATTAAGGATTTTCTTTGAAGATATAACATTTTTTTTGTATTATCCATAGTTAACAAACCGGGAAAAATATTACAATATACTTACTTAATGTGTTTGAAGTCAAGTTTTAAGTCAGTTGTTAAGTTTTATTGTTGTTCACACTCAGAACCTAGATTTTTTCGTCACATAGTATTTACTTGTAATAGAATACGAACTAGCATTTTTATATCAATAAAATACACACGCAAATATTATCCTTTGCATCAAATCAAACATATTTCACGAATCTGAATTGATTTAGAAAATTCGTTCAACATTTTAATATGAAGAGGCTCGGTTCGTGTGAAGGAAAATGCGTATCCACTTATTCTGATTAAATTAGCATGAATTGCGTGCCCGAAGTAAGCTGGGACTATTATTATAATAATAAAATTAATATTGTAATAAAAAAAATCTATAGAGTTTTATTTAGGCTTTCAACCAGTAGCAATATCTTATAATAATATACTCGCATACTGTTTTTGAGAAAGATCCCCATATCCCTTAGTTTTACTGCGTCTAAATAATTCGATAAAAAGAAAAAAACTTCCTTTCCAGTCATTACTACATTTGCTTTAAAATATAGGGAAGTAACGTAATTTATTTAATGGTATTAATAATAAGAGAAGCAAACAAGATTCTGAAGCACCTAAATGCAATAAAATGATAAAACACACTGAACGATCTTCAATAAATACGCACAAAAGATTGATATGTACTGCTGTCATACTGACATTTATTTCTATAATGGAAATGCAGATATGTTTGCGATACCAACCATGAACGTCCGTTGGCGTAAATAATGAATGATCACTATTTACTCTGTGGAAACGACCGCGCCGCCAACAACGACATTTTACACAGAGTTACTGTTTATTGAAAAAATCGATTGCTCCCGATAAATGAATGGCTCGGTTAATGAGATTTTTATATTGGATAAATCGTTATTTGGTTTGATTTATATTCAATGGTTTTGAATTATGTGTTGTATGTTATGGGAATATTACGTTATTAATTTATAAGACATAAGATTCATCAAATGTTCACCAATATTGTAAAGATAACTAAATATGTATTGAAGATTCAAATTCAACAAATCAAGAATTGGTGTTTTGTGTATTTTATGTATTTAATCGGAAATGTTGCAGCAATATACAATCCCACACTCATTCGTTAAGTTTAGCATAATTATTCGATACAATTATTGATTAATTTACATAAATAATTAATATAATGACACAGAAGTATATATAATGTACTTCTTATTTTCTCATACTGTCGCATGCGTGATATGCATTAATTGGTAAGGGTATAGGGTTTCTAACTAAGATTTGGAGTGACAAACGTTATAGTATAATTTTTGAAATCAAAATCTTTGTTTATTTATGACAGTTTATATGTTGCAATAAATATTAAACTGACATAAATAGAAAAAAGAAACTCATTAAAATGCTGTTTCTTCTATCTATTCATAACATACAAAAGTAACCGAATATGCCACAGATCATGCAAATATTTTTTTTATAATATCGATAACTTTTTCAATGTAAGACATCAGTGACCGATTGTAGGTTATGCATTCCGTCTCAACAAGCAAGCCGTAGTAACGACAATCGATTTCAGTAATTATAGCTGGAGACGGTGAATGGCCGACACTCGATTGCTCCACCCATACTATATACATGGGCTGTGTTCATTTATTAGCGGTTTGTGGAAGAAAATTAATGTGTTTAAAGAACATTGTAGGACCTTTGGTGTTTTTATTAATTGGGTTTGAATACAAGACTCGAGAAAATAGTATGAAGTTGTTTGGTTCTGATTTCTTCATAATGCAGTTAATAATAAATGATTTATTAGCTAAACTAAAGTGTAACAGTTTCTGATGAACAATGAATATTCACACAAATTGGAATGAATATTTTTTTTAATTGAAAATTTAAGTTTCAATCAATTGAATTACATTTGTACTTGAGACTTCAGAGATCCCGTCATCAAAAGGGAATACAAATTAGGTTAATTGGCGCCCATTGTATTGAAACGCAATGCTTAACATTTCCACTTTCAACAAGTTGAATTTTCAGTGAACGGAATTGTCAACATTTTATTTATATTTACTGATGCAACATTTTTGTAATACCTTCTTTTTTTTCGTATTAAATATATTGTAAACCACATCGCATGTTCTATGTGGCCAGTTAACGCGGTTTCATTTTGGGAGTAAATAAAAAAATAGATTATATTTGTAAATAGAACAAGTAATGTGAATTTAGAATTTCATTGAATGATTTGATATTCGATTATTAAGATTCCCTTTTTTGTTTTGTAATGATGTTTAATGGAGAATCCATACTAATGAATATTTCGAGTAATAGGAGATGACAAAGGGACATCAATATTATAAAACATTAAGAACAATGAATTTCCTTGAAAACATTTGTTTGTTACAGATGAATAATAGCAAAAATAAATATTATTAATATGTATTGAGTACAGGCTTCTCGAAGCTCATTTTTCACAATCATTATTATTCAACCGAATAGGAACACTTATTGGGTTTCTGAATGTTATTGTTTCTAGAAAAAATAATGTTTTACATCTTCAAGTTTGGTATTTGTCAAATTTACTTTATTACTTTCAGCAATATATGCTTCATGATGTTACAATTTATAGCGATACGTAAGAGGCTCATATGAATGCTTAATGGTAAGATTTCTCAGGAGAAGCTTGTGCTTTGAAATTACGTTCGTTTTATACTTAAATCGTGTCCTCATTAATTTACTGTTTATTATGCATATATATGTACACAAGGTATATTTGCAAAAAGTGATTCAAATTCATGCAAAAACTAAGCGAAAATAATTAAATCGCAATGCACCTCGGTTAATATTTTTGATTTCATCACGATTTCTCTTTTTGTGCAAATATATATAATACACATGTTTGCCGCCTTTAGTAACGATCTAGTGTTTCATTAAACATTAAATCAATTTATTTAGACGTAACAATTTTTTTTTGAATAAATTGCTGTGACGTATCGTAGCCGAGGTATTTCTATGGTAACGCAAAAGAAGCGGGAGTAAATCCACGCTTACGATGAAATGTGCTCTTTATAAAACACATATAAATTGCATTTAAATGCTAATACAATACAAAATGGTTAAATGCATTCGCTAAATAAAACACAGAACCACTAATTTCGACACGAAACGATGTGTTCGTTTTTATTCTGGGTCAGGATAAGTTGCGCCTAAGTGTTTGTAATTACCGCTCCAATGAACTTCCAACTTTTCTCTTACGAATCTTATTTATAGACACGGCCATTAAGTAACACTTATTATGTGGCGTATATGTATAACACTGCCTTTTTGATATTTGTACGGCGTACGAAGTAAGAATTACATTTAATGTTTATAAGTAACCAGCTGCGCCCCGCGGTTTCACCCGCGTAAGGCCGTATCCCGTAGGAATATCGGGATAAAAAGTTGCCTATATATTATTCCAGTTGTCCAGCTATCTACGTACCAAATTTCATTCCAATCGGTTCAGTAGATTTTGCATGAAAGAGTAACTAACATACATATACACAATCAGCCATCCTCACAAACTTTTTCATTTATAATATTAGTTGGATATATATCCTATGATAGATTGAAGATGTATGCATTAAGTAATCTATTTTTTGTCCAGTAAATACAATTAAGTAAAATGTGAGACAAATTGCTCCCTAGTGGTGCTATCTTGACATTCCTAAAATGAAATAGCTATTTATTTTGTTTCGTATTCTATGGAAAAATTGTGCGGGTAAAAACAAAGAATAGGCCCGTTTGCAATGAATACTTATTTCAATTACTTACGACTAATAAATTGGTTAAACAAAAAACTTAAGAAAAACTAAAATCAATATTCGAGGTAAAGAGCAAATTGCATTAAATTTTTAATTGTATAATATGAAATATTCATGAAATCAAAACCCCAATTAACAGATTATTTTAATGAGGCAACATTATAACTTCGGCAATGAATGGATACCATATTCTATAACGTTAGACATTTAATTCCTTCGCTTTTGGAATACAAAGTGCGTGCTGACAATTGAAAATGCTTTTGTTTCCATCGTGATAAGTGGTTTAAAGCTTACACCACATAGTTTAAAACTAGAACTTAAAACTTTTGCAACCGACCAAAAAAGAAGGAGGTTATCAATAATATTTGGTCCCTTTTTTGATTTAATTCTGACAATTAGAAGGTAGTTTAGTTTTGTTAAAAATAATAATTATTGTTCGTGTCATCTTTTACATGTATTAATAGATAGTCGATTTTTAAAGGTTTAATCGGAATCCAATTTTGTTACTATAAGGAGTTATGAAGTACCATTTTTGAGTGAGCGTGCTAAGTGAATGACATTGTGAAGATGGAAACCCGTAGTACTGGGAATAGTTTGAGCGTGTTTACTATGGAAACGACATTTGACAATTTGGTTGGAATGTTGCTTCTTGTAAGTAGGAACCATAAACGAAAAGCAACAAGAATATATGTGTTTTTCATAGACATTATAGTATACAGTAAATTTTAATTTAATATTATAATAATATAAAAATGTATTAACAAAGTCAAAAGAAACCATTTTACGATACAGAACCGAGACATTACACATTCTTCAAAGGACCTGCCATGTCATTACACAAAGTGTAAATAAAGTATGACAAATGTGCTCTTTGCCATTTTGTTTCGATAAGGACCTCAAAGTCAGAGTTCACCTCATAAAACAGTACTTGAAATACGAAAAATAAATTTATTAATCCAATCCGTAACGTCGACAACAAAAGCGACTTCATAGATTATCCTCTCATCAGCTATTGTTGACTGAACAATGACGTCAATGGTATCAGATAACAATCTGTGCTATTCAGTTTTTCATAAGCCCTTTGCTCATCTAATTAGGCAATTTTGCATTTACAACAGCGAAACGAGGTAAGATATTTTCATTGGAATATATTAATAAATGTTGTGCACCGCTATTTTATCATATTTCAATTCTTAAATAATTTATTTACACTACATGTTAGTTTTACTGGAAATATATAAATATTACTACTATTCCTACTAATCCTACTAATTCCTACTAATATTATAAATGCGAAAGTTTGTAAGGATGTGTGTATGTTTGTTGCTCTTTCATGCAAAAACTGCTGAACGGATTGCAATGAAATTTGGTACGCACCTAGCTGAACAACTGGAATAACATATAAATTTTTATCCCGATATTCCTACGGGATACGGACTTACGCGGGTTCCGCGCGGCGCAGCTAGTTGTTATAAATGTAATAAACCATTATTTTATGACGTTTAAATTATTATAAATTTTAATTACACTGTATGATTAGTCCTTGTTTTCAGTTCTTGAAACAGAAAGCTCGAACTTATAATTGATTATATTTTATTCATGGTGATATTGGGTTATTGGAAACCCTTAGTTTGACAGTTACTAACAACAACAGTGATTCCACTGATGATCATTAAAAGCTATCTCTCATTATATATATTTTTTTTTTGGTAAAGAAGGAATAGAATCATCTGAATTACTAAGACAAGGAAACACACCCTTTGGTTGTCGTTTGGAAGACGTTTTTTGGTATATACAATATATTAGGTGTATTTCAACCTACTAAAAATAAGTGTAAAAACAACTAAATCACCTTCAAATTGTCATAACTAGACCAAATTTAAAAGCGACCACACTGAAGTCACCAGCTTTGAAAAAAAAATCGGTTCACCCCGTAAAAAGTTATGAGGTTACAAACACAAAAAATATCGAATCGATAACCTTCTTTTTTGAAGGCGGTTAAACATAACTACACAAAGTATGTTGGTGTGATGTACAACACGATGTGGGACGAAATTTCGTGGCGTGACCAATTCGTATATATATTTTATCACTATATTTTATCACCGTGTTGTACCTACTATTAATTACTGGCAGCAACAAGGTGATCCTATGCTTTCTCGATTAGAAACGCTCCAGTGCTCTTATTAGGGGCAATATTGTGTAATGATTTGTCATTTAATACAAAGGTCTTATCAGGTAGACTATTATCAGCGCGTGGCTTATCTAAATCATTATATAACAGAAAAAATACATCGATCACATGTAAAGCTAGTCATAGATACATCACAGTCTATAATATATATAAAATAAAAATGTGAAAGGTGTGTGTCAGCTGCTATGCATTCACAATTAAACCGCTGAACCAAAATATTGATGAAATTTACTATGAAAATAGTTTTTTCTAAACTTCTCCAATGGACAAATTTGCACAAAGAACAACTTTACGACGAGGCCGTGGGCAATAAATTAGTTGGAAATAAAAATAATTGGAACTAGCGAAGTGTTTTGTTTTGAAGAGTCTAGACCCTAGACCTAAAAAGAACCGGAGTTTTTATGCAGTAAGACACTTATTAGCATAATTTTCTTAATTATGCAAAACAGAAAATGTTTAAGACGTCAGCTTATATTAAGATGCATAAAAACACTGTTTTGTGGAATGTATTTACCATGTTTTCTAAAAATAATGTTTCTAATTAGCATACAAAAAATAATACAATAAACTATTCCGTCATTTTTGTTTTAGATTATATCATTTTATTTATTTATTTATTTTATACTTTATTGCACACAAATATTTAGAAAAAAGGCATAGATGATACACAAACAAAAGAGACATTATGCACAAATGGCGTCCATGTACATATGTCTGTTCTTTATATAATTTCAGTCCATTAATTTTTTCCCGTATAATAAATGAAATAAATATAGTAAAATTATAGAAAATTCAGTAAAATTAAACCTTAAAAGGTTTAATAACATAACTGCTACATTTTTAAGACGATATGTCACATTCCGGATACATTTTAGTATAAGGTAATCTAGGAAATCAGAAGCTTGTATAAGGAAATTTTTGGTGTAAGTACTTCACATTATAAATTATTCATGTGTGCCATCGAGACTCGTTTATCGAGGACCGTAAAATGATTTATAGGTTACGAATGTTTGACACAGGTAGCATTCAAGGTGCGTTTGCGAAGTAAAATTCATCCCCAAGGCGTTTTCAGGTGATAAATACTCATCTTGAATGAATAATATAAGAGACTGGTCGTGAGTAACGATAGCACTTTAGATTAATAAATATAGGCCTATGATACAGACACAACCGTTGCATATTTATGAAATCTACCTCCAACTTATGCTTTAAGACACGTTCTCGAAAAGCTCTAGAGAGGTGATATGTGATAGTGTGGATGGACTATATCGAAAAGTTGTTCACTTCTACAAAATTCCATTTATAAATTACATCTTTAAAAAGATATAAAAAACATCATAAATATTTATTACAATATTATTATATTTGATACTAGCGTTTACCCGCGACTTCGCACACTGACGTTTAATACATGTAAATATAGTTGGAACTATGACAGACGCATGGATTGTTCTTGTGTAATGATTGTATCAAAGAAATTTAAATTATTTATTGGATAAAATAGTACTTACTTTAAACTATATAAACTTTTATAGCGATGAGATTTTATTTGTCCTTTAAAAAGGGTACTTTTATAAAAAAAATAACTTTATATTACATTTGCGTATTAAGAACTTTAGTATCAAGTGTACCAAGCTGCAAGGCTTAGGCCATATTTTAGACAATTTTTTGTTTATTCTCTTTATGCTGGTACCTTACCTACCTCGGCAAGTGAGAACGATATAAAAAAAATTGTCATGTTATTATTCCTTGTATTTGCAATGAATTTACTACTTTATTTAATTGAATTCCTTTTCCTTAATTTACTTCTAAAAGCTATAAACGATAAGAAGGTATTTATACTTCTGACATAAGTTATAAGCATCTTTAGTCTTAGGATTATTATGAGCTTCACAATTTTAGTAAATAAAAGAGATTCTAGTAAATATTATGTGAAATTTTATCCGAGTGTGTGACTGAGTGAGAGACTATATTTTTTAAATAATTCGTCGCTATGTTCCCTCAAAATAAGAATCTTTTTGATAGTCTCGTTCTGAACATATTAAGTTTTCATAGTTATCTTGAGTCTTGACCTACTCAAAAATTCCGGGGACACAAAATAAAAAGTTCTAGGCTTCGTGCTACGGTAAAATACTGAATATTTTGCAAGCTCAGCTTTTGGCCGGAAAAATATATGTTATACTTAGGAAAATATCAAATTGTATGCATTTATTTTATTAACATTAATACAAGTAACATGAAGGAAAATGTTAAATCAATTTTGAAAAGATTCGTTCTAGCGATGCATTATGAATTTATTAACAAGTAAATTGGAATATCATTGTTTAAATTGGAATGTAGATAAGCGCGTTCATTATATAAATTAATTAGCTTTATAATAATTAAAGCTTAATTAAATATTTAAAATTTCTATCCACAGTTCTGGTTTAAGTGAAGTAGCTTCCACTTTTCTTATAAGTTTGGGGTTTTATTCTATTATAATATTATAAAAAACAGGTTTTCTTCAGCCTTTTTTAGTTCAGACGATTCACCGTAGTAGCCTATGTCACTCTCTAACTTCTTTAGAGTCTTATTATCACCAGCCACAAAAATCGTATCATAAAATCATTCTGCTACGATGTGAAAGAAAGATACACACTTTCGCATTTACAGTGTAGTAAGGATACCAATTCTTGCTATCATTCCTAGGTTGTAGAACATTGATCCAATACACGGAAAAATTAAGAGCAATAAAAAAAATCTCGTAGATATATTAAAATGTCATTTTTTTATTCTATTATAGATATCATAATGTCTAGCTGAGATCAATTCAATGAACAATAAATCCCGTAATGCTCAGAGCCACATTCCTATATCCATAAATGATATAACATAATCCGAGAAAATGGTTTTTCAAGAGAATGTTTCTCGTAGCTTTCGATTTGTAGTACCTTTAATGTATCAGTTTTATAATCATTGAATGTGTAGATGGGAAAACCGTGTTTTCGTTGAGCGATATAAACGTTTTATGATATTTATTTTTTTAAGGATTTGTCAATAAGTTCACATATTTCTTTTTGGAAAATCACACATAACATCCAGAAGCTACCTAATTACTTTTCTAATCAGGCTGTAATGGTTCACCTTTTAGAGAAAATGTATTAGCGACCTTATTTTATTTTATATTAAAATATGTATATTATACCACCGTAAGATGGTACACTAAGAAGCGATTACTAAAGCGTATACGAACCGCACACACGACATCATAACTCTTGTTTGATAATGAAAGAAATAAAACAAAATTAAATTGATGAATGCTAATGTTGCTATAACACGAACAGCACTATCTATTTTAATATACTTAGTGTCAATTTAACAAATTTTATCGACATTATATTATATGATAGACACTAAATTATACATAATGTATGTCGATGTGATGGCGACCTAATGATGATTACCGGCATTCACGAGTTGAGGTAGTTTTTAAGGAATTAGGGTAGGTATCATGTCGACCCTACTCATCGAATATTATAAATAGGTTAAAGGTAAGTTTACTCGTAATATCGTTGATGTCGCACGCACTATGATGTATTTTATTCTTGCATGTGTTTGAAACTTCGTAGCTACATTGCAAATTTAGAGTCATTTTTTTATAAGATTTAGTAGCATGTACAAATATTAAATGAACATTTTTTTGACCTTGACCATGCTTTTCTGGTAGGTGGTAGTTATAAAAAAACGTAACCTTGTTTCACTTGGTTTACCTTGATACCTCGTTATTTTCAATGGACGCTTTTTACGAACAGGAAATCAAAATTAATAGGAGAGAGACGTATCCTGTAAACCTCTTTATAGGGCAAATCTTGAACGTTATTCTGTAGGTATTTATTTATACATGGTCTTGTAACAATTGAGATATATATTTATAATTTGGAATTTGATAGCATGAAATTGTATATCTACCAATATAAGTACGGTGATAACTAATAATTAAATATAAATGATTTGGAATTTAATAACATGAAATAATATCTCCCAACCCTAGGACTGATATACCTAATAAATAATGTCCATTGGGGCAAGGTTTAGTAATTCTCAGAAACAGTAAGTGAGGTGCTACGGAACAGTTAGCGAATAACTGTCACTTACATTAGTTAGACGTTGAATCTCTGGTCTAGATCTTTAAATAAATATTAGATGTCAAGATTGAGACTAGATTCTATAGAATTATGCAAGTAATGATAAATCAAAGTTATAACTGAAATAATGTCTTCATATAAAAATAAATAATTGATTCAAACCAAAATTGAGATATCATTAGATCAGAAAAATATTAAATGGTATAGTTTCATTTAATTGGAGATTATATATTATCGTCATATAGTATTTAAAATTCTGTTTTTTACAAATCATTTCGCAACTATAATCTTTATTGACAAATGACTTCTAACGATGAATTTAAATAATTTAGATCGAAGTTTCTACGTCAATAAACCGCTAGTATCTTTTATTTTTATTACATGCTTTTATAAAGAACCTTTTGTGCCTAATTCATTCGTGTTATTAGCATAGGTCACGATATTTTCGTCTATTTGTTTTATAGGTAGTTAGGTAATGTTGTGTAGGAGGTTTACGATTATTCACATTTTTCTTTAGGCATTTTCAACCATTTTTACCATTGTTCCCAAAAACGAATTAGGTTCTCAATGCTACTAGCTACGTACTTTACATTAAGCTTTTATTACAATTTTTTAGATTTCAAGCATTCAAACAAACATAAAGCAATCCTTCTATTCCTTTAGATTAATTATGCTGTTATACATTCGCCATCAGAACTTATAATAAATAGCACAATGGGTTTACAGGAAAATCTAAGACCATATTATCCACACGACAACTATTCTTCGGGACACAAAAGGCACACGTGTCTCAATAAGAGGAAATTCCCCAACAGTGAGGGGGGTTAATTCAATTGTATACAGGGACGAGTGAAATGCACTGGTCATTTCCCGCCTCGTAGAATACTCGGTTTATTCATTTGTCTGCTAAAGGACAGTAGGACTTAAATAGTACCGTAATATATAGACTATTGTTTGAGAATACTCTATGTTTATGATCAGAAGTGGGCATTAAAATGTTATTTTTTTATAATATTAGGTTTAGGTCGTGTATGGACTGAAATTTCAGTGCTAGAAAAAATATTATATATTATGTATGATATATTGACTATATAAATTTCTTAAGAAACCTAAAAAGCAATGTTACCCCTATAATGACGTACAAGTAACAAAATTCTCTTGAACACACCATAATATTGAACCAAAAAATATATTATTACGATAATATTTTACGTACACCAACAATACAAGCAAACAAGATACCTGAGAGCAATAAATCTTTTCTAAAAACCAGGTGCGGAAAACAGCGGATTAGGACGAGGTACATCCTCATAAAACTCTAAGATAAGATTATTCTGATAACATTATTGAATAGAAATAGTTTGGGATTTCTTTTTATATTTAGAACATATATTGAGCTGGACGTTAGGTTTATTCTCGGGTTATATTCGTAATTTCCCATAGGAACTAAACTCGTCGACACCTAACGTAATTATTTAAGATAATGGCACCCTCCCATTGCTTCTGTAGCTAAGGCCTCGGTCTCATCTAGTTTCATAAAATTTATTCGGCTTACTCGATTTCTACTTGCTTTAATAAATATATTTATGTCTGATGCATATATCTCTTTATGTAATTGTAAATAAATAGAATTGAATTTTTGGAACCCAATAACGGTGGACTACAATAATAATTCATAGGATATTTAAAACGATTTTTTAAATCAGACATAATTGCATTTTTAAACTAACTGTAAATCAGAGATTTTTACAAGAGTACAATAGTTAGCACTGTTATCTGGACCTACACGTTCCACAAAACCAAAGCATGTGTTTGCAAAAGCACTTCAAATATTAGCTTTATGGGGGTCGCATACGTGACGCTTTTCTCTTATTGGATAATTGAATAGCTAGTCTATGAGTGATAAAACAATGCGTGTGATTTCAGTTTGTTGTTTCTTATAATATTGGTTAAGTCGATTTAATTAATAATGAACAACAATGGTTAGATCCGCTCTGTAGACAATATAGTAATCAGTATAAATATGTTAGAAATACGGTCTACAAAATCTCATATTATGATTAATAACAGACCGTGTTAAGGAGATTACATTGTAAGATAAGTGAATGAATAGATTTTTTAAGCGATATTACCAAATTTTACTTGACTTAATTATGTGAATGTTAGAAATAATAATCTTTACGTGCTTGCTTGTTTCTAATTGACGAATATGAGATTTTAACAGTTTCTAAGAAACATATTTATGCGTTTTGCGTTTGAAAGCTGTAAGCTGCAAGCAGTGTTTGTTAACAAGTTTCCCTCTCATTTACGAATAGGGGATTTTATGATTATTGTGACTTCAGATATTTAGGAGGCTTGAGATTAACTAAGGCAATTTTTTACTGCAATGGAATGTCTCATTTACGTGGGAATTTCATTTGACTACGCGGACGAGGCCGCGGGATGAAAGCTAGCGAGTAATAGCTGGTTTATAATACAGTCAGTATTAGAAGGAAACCTGAGCCTTATAATAAAGCGTTACATTTACAAATATCTAATTTTTATTCTAGTATGGAAAATTCCTAAGGCGACCAGAATATAATATTAATATGACACCGGCGACCATTCATTAAAAAAGATGGAATTTTAGCTTTAATCTCATCTTTTACGAAGGCTGGTTTATAGTTTACATCACCATCACGTTGATAGCTTTTTTACCCTATATTATTTTTAAAAACACACTTCAGAGATTACAGGAAGAAGTAAATAACGCATTTTTTGTTCTTTCTTATTAATTTAAGTTTTTAATAATTGTACACATATTGTATCAAGTAACCAGAAAGGGATATTAAATTAAATCTTTTCTGTCTCTTCTTATTATGTTTATATTTTTTTTATAGAATAGCACTCATTTGATTTCGATATTACAAAATTAAATAACGATTGTGTAGATTATATAGTTTTTGGTTTTATTCAAATTATACAAGGTTATAGAAGATTCATGGAACTCGCTGCACAGCCTTATAACATTGCTAGACCCACTCTCAGATTCATAGGGATTTATTCTCATAAATAAAGATAGTTGAATGTTTCGTAACTTTGTTAGTGCTTGCGAATAAGGTAGGGTTTCACTTAGGCGTTGTTAATTGGATTCTCTTAAATTTTAGATTACAGACAAGTTGCAAGGACGCTTTAAACAATCTCGTTAAAATATATATTTTGAATGATTTCGTTTTAAATCACTATCTCGATAATATTACTGATTTTATTTTCTTTAATTAATTTCTTTGCAACGGCAAGAATTTTTATATCAAGTACTTCGGTTCATCAAAAGTGAAAATACTCAGCTGGTTTTAATCAAACCTGGAGAACTAGTCTACTAATAAAAATTCTAAAAATACACAATGTACTTCTTATTATATCCATGCTCTTAAGCAAAATAATATTTTTATACCTAAGAAAAAAAAGGTCGCATTGCGTACAAAAAAACATTCACCTAATTAATTTATGATCGTGTTATAGCGGTAATAGAAATACATAATCTTTGAAAATTTTAAACTATCACAATTTCTAATATGCAACCTGGTGACAGCCAGAGGGACGTACAGACAGACGGACAGTGAAGTCTTAGGAATAACACGTTCTATCCTTTGGACGCGGAATCTTAAAAAATGATTATAAGAGAAGCTTGTTAAATATTACGACAACACTAAATATAGACTTGAGCTATTTAAGAGCCGGCACATTTCTCGGATGGTTATTGCGCTATAATTCAGTAACCATAAGATCTTTACTGCCTATGAATCTCTTAGTCACTCTTTATGATAGGCTCGGTTATAGTTAATCTTTCAATGCATTCCACGGAATAAAAAGAATGTGATTTTCTAGTTTATATATGCATGGTCTTTGTAGTTTCATATTAAATTTTTTGGGTAAAATACTTTTGTAATGAAACTATTAGCTTTTTACAACTGAAATGAAACTTCTGGCTTGGTTTTAGATATCCTACTACTATTCTCGTTCCTCGCATGTGCCAGTCGTTTATATAGTTTATGCAATTGTATTAAAATTCAGTTGAATTCGTTCAATTGTGCAATCGTGCAATCATAATCATAACATGTGGTGGATACATACGTAATGCGGAGAAGTCGTGTAGCATAATATTGTATACATCAATATATAATATTATAAATAATAAATGCTTTGTTTTTCTCAAACTTAATGATCTGAGTGTGCTTTTAAAATAATATGTTAAAAGCCATTGTAATATTAATAATTCACTATATTTTAATAATGGGTCAAAGAGCAAAACGATGTGAAGTCACTAAACTTGTCAGCAATTCGATCATTAACCTTTCAATATTTCAACGCAATAATTATACGTTTGTTTCATTAGTAAAACAAATATTCACGAAACAATATCTTACCTTACAATAGCTTTTCCTTTACAATTAACTTGTATTGTGTCAAATATGCGATAACGTACATAGTGGTATTCCATCATACTCCATTCTAATTTATAATAGTTTGTTAGCGGTAAGGTAATAAATTATGTAAGTGACTAGAAACTAGGACCAATATTATGATGGATAAATACAGTGCCCATAATTATTTTAAGTCTACGTTAGTTGGTTTCTAGGCACGTTATGTATTTACACATTATAAAGAGAAAACATTCAATAGTACAACATCTTTGATCTTATAGTAAATGTCGTGTCTGTCGAAAATCAATTATATTTATGAAAAGCAATATTAAAATATGAGCGCGGCAGCTTCTAAATAGTGTCCCGAGGTGCTTACAACACGTCGTATGTAGCTCGGGCTCTTGCGTCTCGCCCCTTGCTCTCCATACGATTGATCTAAACGTCTTCGTTGAACGACTGTATGGATTATTACAGTTTGGTGTTTAGTGTTTCAGAGGAATAATGGAAGACATTTTTGTTTGGTATTTTATTTGTACTTAATAACCTCAAAAACTGCGGCAATGGCTGAATGATTTTGAAAATTCTTTGACCAGTTGAAGCTATATTATGTTAAGAGTACTAAAACATAGATAAAGCAATTTTTCCTGCGTTCTTATTTATACTTTACGAAAGGTCTTTAAATCAAATTTTATATTATTGAATATTAGTGAAAGCCATTTTCACAAAGTTTTTTAATAACAGACGAGCAGTGTCATTTAGAAATCTCTACACCGGAAAAGATGTGCCATCTTTCCAATAAGCATCTAAAGAAGTTAAAATTTACTTTACCTCATGTAAAAAACAAGTAAAATATTTCGCAATTTCATTAAAACATTTCAGGCTTAAATAGAACACAAAAATATTACTAAAAATGTATAATTTTTGTTTGTATATGTCATGGGCATTCTTTTTTTCAATTTGATAGACATGAGATTCAATTTGAACCTATGAACGAAACTGTTAAATTAATACCTGTCTAATAATTGAGATTGTTTGAATAACATTTTATTGTAATTAAGTGGTCAAGAGTGATACAAAGTGAAAACCGCAATGAGTTTGAATATTAAATTTCATCAGCTTTTAAATAACAAATTCCAATCACCCGCAAAAGAAAATTTTACTGTACAATGTTTATCATTCCAACGGATTGATTTTAACTGTTCGACCGAGTTCCGTATTCCGGGTTTTCGAAATTTTGATTGAAATGCAAATCTGGACAAATGGAGTTTTGCCGTAAAATCGTAGCGATTTAAAAGTCATAAAATAGAATGAATTTGTTGAAACACAAGAAGGCTTGGCACTCGAGATGAAGAGTAGAAATTAAAAACTAAAGCATTTATGGCCTATAAAACAATAGTACTGTGTAAAGACTTAGTTTTCTAGTGGAAACAATTATTGTGTAATAATCCCTCTAACGTTATCAAACACAAACAAACTAAAATTTGAATACTTCGTAATCCTTTATGTAGTTAAGTTTAACTGAATATACATTATTATAAAGTTACAAAAAATATTTTTATTGATTCAAAAAATATAATGACACGTATTGAACCCATTAATATTTGTTTATGTAGTATCGTTAATTTTTATAGCATTGTATTTAAATTTTATTATATATTTTTATTATATATATACATTAAATTTTATAGCACGTAATGGTATTTATAAAACTAAAAACTAAAGATCAAGTCGTGAACCCTTATAAATTTTGAACAAAAAGAGGCCTCATACAGCAATCTGTTCATATGTTCAACTTGACATGAGCGAAATCCTCATTGGGAGGGGAATTGGACTACTACGCAAAGAAGAAGAAAATAATGTCTTTTACCAGCTATTCACGCGGCTCCGTCCGGATAACCTATGGTACTCGAGGTAGACGATTTTTTAACGTGAGGAAATCCTTCATGGATACCTTGCTGCTTCGTGGGTAGTACCAAAGGTTATGCCAGACTCTTACTGGCTAAAACCTCACGGTGGCCTACTTCAACGCAGGTATTGAGAGGTTCCCGGGATCTCCCTACTCGAGGATGACTAAGTTTAGCAATATTGATAATTTTTTTAATTGGTCCAGTAGTTTCAGAGCTGAAGCAATACAAAGTAACAAGCAAACAATAAAATCTTTCCTCTGTATAATCTGATTAATCAGAGCAAATCAACCTGTATACATTTTGACATTGAATTTACTTAATAAGTAATAGTTATAGCAATAACGTAAATGTTAATCCAGACTCTGAACTGAATATTGGACACAGCCAGTGCTATCTCACCGATCTGCATTGAACTTCTCGAAGTTTAACAAACCCGCTCTGTTTACCTTCAAATAACATCGGTTATCTTAGCTGTGATCATTGTTATCGCCAGTGGGCTGAATATTGCATAATACTTAATAGTATAGTGAGGAAATATTTTTGTAGAAAAGAGGATTAAAGTATGCCGTTACGTTTGTGTGTATTAAAAGTAATACATTTTATTATATGCCCCATAATATTAAGAAATCCACATTTCAATTGATCACAATTACATAACACACAGTTTTTTGTCTATTATAAGAACATAAGGTTTTATTTATTTCCTAAATATTAACTCGTAAAAGATGTAAAAGTGTATACATTTTTAAAAATTAATGAGATCGCATATGAGCACTAACGTTAAAAAATTTACATTCATTAAGGTTCTCAAATAACTGAGTGTTCTCAATTTAAATTTTACGCGCATTTCATGAAATGAGATGAGTAGACACGCTGAATTTAGAAATGTGGATTCAGCTTTCGCGTTCGTTATAATAATTTGATGGGTCGTTCTCAATACCTCTTATTATAAGCACACCGGGTTTAATTTGTGGATAACGACAAGGTGATCGTCTAGATATTATTATTTTTTAATTTATTTCAATAGTGCTTGCGTTCTTACCTTCGTTTGACCTGCTTTCGCGAGAAAGAAGGACGAAGACCGATTGAGACAAGTTTTTATAGTTTAATGCGACGCGAGTAATTTTTAACATTCGGTAGGTTAAAATTACTCTTATTGTATTGTGATTTATTTTGGTGATTTATGTTCTAACTAAAGTACACTGAACATTTCGTTATATGTCTGTATTGATATTTAATGAATGGATGCATTTAAAATATAGAGACCATGAATTCATCACGTCATTAATCAGTATTAGACTGATCATAATTATATTCATTAAAAACACTGTTGTGGGTGTGATATTAAAAATAATATGAAATTACATACTTGTGTCGGTATCAACATATTTGTTATAATTTACAAAGAAGAACAAATCAAACAAAATTTCCAATGTTAAAATTACATAATATGAAGCTTCCCCATTTGTGTTGGATGGATAATGTGCATAAAAATACTTTGAAAACAATTTTAACCGTTCTTTTCATTAAAAAATTAATAACTAACGTACAAGTGGATAGTAAAAACCACTATAAAATTTATCGCATATGTAATAACTGATGGATACTAATAGCGGTAAGAGGATTACTCCAAGTCTATAATGGTCACGTGAACCGAGCCCACATTCCACTAGAATATTATATCCTACAATATGATAGGTCACTAAACCGCATAATTATGTTTGAAATAAGATTTGCATAACGTAACATACCAAAGTCGAACCATTGCATGTTTATTTTCATCCGTATTGTACCTTTGCATTTCCTTTTCGTGTTTACCGACGAAGTGTTGAAAATATAGCCATCTCTTTCACACGTACGAGAAAAATCACGAAAAGCTTTTCGTTTCGTGAGCGCGAATTTCAGAACGTAGAGAAAGCTTTCAGTTATTCAGTCCGCGTTCGTGCGGCACGGCGAGCGGATGTATGTACGCCGTCTGTATTAAATTTCGCACAGTATTCGAAAGTCGCTCGTTATCTCTCCGAGCGATTTTGCTTCAAAAAATAAAGCTACACATATCTATGCTTAAAAAAGTGCTGTCTTATTACTTTATAAATTATATCGCTGAAGCAATTTATTTAAAAGCAGCGGCCGATCGTAAGTGGATGTGTTGGATGTGATGGATTCGAGGTACCTTCAAACTTTTGTTCGCCCTCTTAAGCCTTTTGTGTTTTAGGACAAATTACTTAACCTTTATAGCAAACCCTTACAACCCATTGGTCCAAAAAAGTGACTTATAAAACGTACAATATCGATACAATTCATATCCTATTTCTAACTTTATTTATTAAATTTTCTTGAATTGAATGTGTGGACCAAACTTTGGAAAACTGTATATATTTTTCGGAAAAGTGTATATTGCAGTGTAGTGTGAACATAGTTGGTGTTTCTTATGTAGGTCAAGACACTTCAAAACTTATAATCATCGGTTTCTGATCGATATCGTGTAACATATCAGGTGAGACTAATGTACATTTGACGGTCCTTTGGTTTATTGATCAATGTGTGTTGTGTTAACTATTTGTATTTTTGTATTACTTTTGTTATTGACTTTTTGTAAGCCTTAAAAGTTTAGTTGTGTAGACAAGGCTTTTCTTCAATAGAATTTAGGTAGTTAAGTGCACCTAAGTGCATTATAGTTATTATTGTAAAATTTTTGTGTGGGTTTTTTAATACTTTTTTTTTCCTATGCTTGATGCATATATTATGCTCTTTTTCTTTACAATTGCAGGGCTCTCAGTAAAGTAAAATTGTATCAATAGAACAATAAAAAACATAAATGTTAATACATTAATAACCTCCAGTTAGCAGTTTAACACGTTCGTCTGATCAACATCGGTATGACTTAAAGAAAAATAACACAATATTATTTTAAAGTTTGCTAAATTGGTTAAATTCTGTGCAATTTATTTACTTATTACTTAAATGACATGGTTATATGAAGCGTTGTGGTAGAAAACATTAACAGTTTAATGGAAATATTAAAGTTTATTGAGTACAGAAAAGTATTTTAATACATTAAATTGTTTTGGTAATTTGGAAGTGGATAGGTACATAATATTAAGTATACTCATTTAGATAAATAAGTAATACGAAGTTATCTTTAAGAGCACACAAGTATACAGTTCAAAATAACATTATTCTCATACATCTACATCTTTTCCCACGCAACTTAGTTTAGTATTTCATTATATCATATTTTATATCTTAATCATATTAAATTTGAAGAAGAAATGTTAAAAATACGTCTTTCTTCTTTATTCAACGCCGACAGACTTCTATGAGAAACATCCCCTTTCAATTCATCAAATTGGGTTCAAGAGTCACGTGCGTATGATTTGCCGGATTCATAATAATGTTGTTTGAGTTTTATTTAGAAGGATCACAATTACGACCCCTTTTCCGGTACGTGGATACGCGACCTCGGCTAATTTTGGTCAAGCCTTCAAATGCTATGTTTAAACAGTATGATATTTATATTTTATTAATATTTTGGGTTTCGTATCGGTTCGGGGAATGATGAATATAATTTCAATTTCATGACAATACGGAATTTGACCTTTGTAACTTTGGAATTACTCATAACATTTTTAAGAAATTAAACTCCGTTATATGACATATTAAACTATTTTTATCAAAATTTATACGTATATTTTTTGAGGTTCGCGAAACGTCTGAGGTTTGTGAAAAGCTATTTTCAAAACTTGTATATCTTCTAATATTTTCCCGAAAACTACGAAAACGTATATTTGCTAATCAAAAGGTTGAAAGTACGGAGCACCTAAAACACATTACCCTAATGTAATCACCCTAACAGCCTAAACTGCAAATGTGTCGTATCCTTCATTAACTGCCAACGAATATTCACGAATTCGTTTTCTTAGCTACTTTCATCACGTTTTAAGCATAATGTACGTCAGTTATATGTAATTATGCTTCTCGTAGGAATGATAAACAAATTTCTTCGTATGAAATAGAGGCACAAGTTATATGATCTTGATGTGTTTGAGCGATTTCCTTCCGCCCTGGTGACTCTAAGAAAGGGTAAAGCGCAATAAAGGAGGTTCTTTGATATCGCTTCCGATAATGTATTATTTGATTTTTCTCGATCGCGATGTTTCAAATTATAAACGAAATATCTCTTTATCTCTTGCTTTTCATTGAAAATATTTAAAATTTGCAGGTACTCATTTGTATTCTAAAGAAACATGTATTATAAAAAGTTTATTGAAAATTCTTATAAAAAATGTATATTTCTAATGAAAATATTTCTCTGACTATTGGGAATAAATGTAGTAGAGGTGTCATATATGAATCAAATAATGAGATAACCGCTCCCCTTCAATTAAAAAGCAATTCATTAGCAACCCATTACCAGCACGAAGGTCAATTCTTGAAAAACAGTTATCGCCTAATCGATGCCGAACAGTGACTGATAAGTTATTTAGAGTTACCAGACATTTAGACTGCATTTTGACAATTTTTTTAGAATTAAGCTTCTCTAAATACGAAACAACACAAAATAAAAAAAAAAATAAGGCACTCGTGTTACTTCTATTGTGGAACTTTAAATCAAATGAATGGATTTTAATTATTATAATAGTAGTATAGCAAAGTACGGTATTGTATTTACAAAAAAAATCCCTTTTCTGCTGTCGGTCCCTATGTATACTTAGAAACTTAAAACTAAAATTCGTAAACTAGCAGTAACTAAACTTCTTGGGGAGCCGGAGGCCGGTTTCCTCACCCTTCCCAGTCCATTCCTTTTTTCCAGTCGATTATCTCTTTCTTATCCCTTACCCCTTAAAGCGTACAACGCATTTGCAGACACTCTACGAAAGTTCATGGACGGTGATCGCTTACCATCAGGCGAACCACCAGCTCAGTTGCCCGCAATAAGATAAAAAAAAACTGCATAACGGATCTTGATGAAGGTTTTTTGAATATATAGAGTGATTCAAGAGAAGTGTTTAAATATTTTATATGTATACTCATGCAGAGTTGGAGCAGGTCACTAGTCTATATATATAAAATTCAAAGGGGACTGACTCACGAACTGACAGTGATCTATCAACGCAAAGCCGAAACCACTGGACGGATCGGGCTGAACTTTGGCATGCAGATAGATATAATGGCGTAGGCATCCGCTAAGAAAGAATTTTGATAAATTCTACCCCCAGAAGAAAAATAAAGTTTGTACCACGAACATGTATTAGGACCGTGCGGGCGAAGCTGCGGGCAACAGCTAGTGTTTTATAAATGTGTTATACTAAAAACGATTGCTTGCATAAAAAAGCGTTAAATGTTTGCGTAGCTGAGTATATGGCTGGTTATAAATGTGAAATTGGAATAAATTAAACGCCTAAGGTCGACCTAGTTTATGAGTTAGTGTTAATTTAAAACTGCCTCTTATGCGTATGTACATAAATGTCTCCTTATGTTATTAAACGTGTTGAAATGAAAGTTGTAATTTTTTATAAGTGTATAGTTTAATACAATAGATCTGAGAACAACAAGCTAGTAATTACAAGTTTTTATAACAGTATGAAATATAATAATTCGCTTTGTATTTATATTTAATTCTAATATTACAAAATAAAATAAAAACCTGTCTTTCTTTTTAACTCGAAATTAAGTTCTACCTCGTAATATAAGAGCTGTTTTAAATTAGTTACGAACCTCATAGAATATGAATATTAATAGGTATAATGAAAGTTAACACATTTACCTAGTTTGTTTTCAGTTTATAAATTCACTATTCAGTGAACATCAGTTCCTGAGGAGGTATTATTCCTTAAATATATTGAGTGGCATCCATTTCTGGCGCACGCAAAACACATAATTTTTTTTTCATAATTTATATTATTTATTTAATATGTATAATTTCTTCATGTTATGTTATTATTTACATTTGTTGGAATAAATGGTTCTTTCTTTCTTTTTATACCATAACTAGCTGCACCCGGCAAACGCTGTTCTGCCTTACTCTTATCGTTTAGTGGTATGAAAAATAGATGTTAGCCGATTCTCAGACCTACCCAATATGCTTACCAAATTTCAGAGGAATCGGTCAAGCCGTTTCGGAGGAGTATAGAGACTAACGTTGTGACACGAGAATTTTATATATAAGATTATTTTATGCATCGATTGATCACTTCCTCATTTATGTATTTAACTGCCTCTGCCCGTGTCTTTGTATATGCTATTTGAAGTATGAAATATTTAAAACGAATTAAAAACGTATAATTATTTAGTACTCTACTAATTCAAATTTTCTATTAAATCCCTCTGACGTCAATAGATTTTGAATGCAGTTTCATTGAAACATTAAAACGTCAATTCTATAATGGCATCGTTATGATATAATTACGAGCTAGTCCTGGTATAATACAGAGATACTAAAGGTGTGGACTAACTAGGGCGTAAAATAGGAATGAGGGGAGGTGCGAACGAATAACGAAGGCAATTATATTTCCTCGGCTTATTGGGATGCTTCGTGATTATGTTCCGCTGAAACTCATTGTAAATTACGGGGAAAATATTACGTCAACGGTATACCGTTTGACTGACGGTTTCATCCCTTTCATCTTTGGCTTCTGATATTAATTACTGGTCTTGAAGGGTTTGATTTTATATCTTTTAGCGTAGATATTGCAGCGGCGAACGGAGACCGAATTGAAGGAAATTACTGAGGCAAAAATAATTGAAGAGTTTTCAGAAAAAATGCATTTAATTTTTTTGCCCTTCTTTTCTTTCTTAGAAAATACAGGGGCAGTTAATAGTGGTTAATTTAGTGAACATTATGAACTGAACCCGCATAGAAGCGTATCCATTGAAATACTCTAAAAGCAGAATAATTCTATATATTAATTAGCAATAATCCATTGATTATTCAGAAATTCATTTAGCTGCGATTCTATGAAGTTACTCTGTATAATACTCGATATTAATTATATGGCGTTCCGATTTTTCATCAAATTCAAAATATATTTTCTGAATGCATATATCATACAGAATAGCCATTCGTACTCGGTTCTGTTTTGGTCTATTTTTGTAACCATGTTTCTAGAACATGATGGTTGACGAAATAGAGTATTTTTCTTAGCTCATTCCAATGATAAAACACGTGTAACTTACGATTGTTTTATCTTACCTTAGTCTTCTTATTTTTATAAAACATTTCCAAAATGAAGTTGTCCTAATTCAAAAGAAATAGATAATAATTGAAGTCCGATTATAAGGCTTTTTAAATCGATTTTTCCAAAAACGAAGGACGTTCTGAATTTAACTGTTTTAATGTTTTTTTTTTGGTTAGTTGCTCTATAGCTTTATGTGTTTCATAGGAAGTTGTTATCATTAGAGAGGATTTAGAATGGTACTTCCCTCCCCACATAGATATTTAAGTAAATTAGAATTATTTAATTCCAATAGATATAAATTCGATCAACATTTCTGTACTACATTCTGATCAGAGATCTCTAGTGTCTGACTAACATTTCTGCAAAGCCATTCATTGTTGCAATGCTGCTAGTTCATTGTAATTTATATTGTAACACTATCTCAACCTATTCAACGGTATATTTATTATTTTTATTCATTAAGACGCACAGCTTTTGTATAAGATTAAATGAGGAATTCAGAGTGAAAATGTTGAAATCTATGACAAGTATTTGAATGAATCTGTTATTAATAGAGTCAGATAATCTATTTTTTTATCGTCGCTGCTTCCTGAAGGTCGAATTATTTTTATTTTTAATACGACGACTTGAATGGAACTCAACGGCAAAATTAAAAGTAATTAAATAGTTTCGTTTTCTCAAATATACCTTATATTATTCTCATTATTAACCCAAAATGTATTGTATTTAGACTTAGAGTAATAAATACAATTTCTTCTATATTTGTGTTATTGTTACCTATTGTAACATTAAAATGGTAATTTAATTTGTAAGCGTGAATTTGCTTTACAAGAAAAACAAAATATTGTAACTGCTATATTAGTTTAGATGCTTGTATGGATGCAGTGTGAGTTGCAGCAATAGACAATAGCTGTATAGAACGCTTACGCTGTTGTCATACAAGTAAGATGGATAATCGTACTCTAATGAATGGAGAATACGTATTAGAGACGGGTATTGTAGTTAAGATTAGTAGATTATTGATATGATGGTCTCAATATATTTAAATGCACCTACTGAATATGGTCACGATACAAAATTGTGAACTAATCTAAATAAAAACTTAACAATTTCATTTAATCTGTTTTTTTAAGTTGTCTAATTTGTACAGGGCATATTGTCTATTTGGACTATACGAATTTCCAAATTGATAATGCAATTAAATGAAATAGTGATTAAATTTCGTTGATATATCGAATGAAGAATCGTGATTTTTTGGCGAATATTGGATTAATTAATTTTAACTCGCAGCAAGCTGTGATCCTCTCAAATTGGACGCTTGTATTTCAACAAAAATATTTTTATTTGAATAATTTTACTCGATATCGAGTGTATTTGCAGATCTCGTCAATTTATTGAGGTATAAATTGTAAAATCGGTACTCATACGGTTTTGTTTTAAGTTTTTCATAAATAAAACAATATTATTGCCAAACAATTATTTATGTAATGATTTTGTTTTTTGTTTTACTACTATGTTTTAATTTTTGAACTGGTAATACAAACTAAAATTTCAAACAGGTACGACAAATAATATTACACGCGATTTATTCTTCACGATTATAATTGGTAAAAAACACAAAAAACAAAAATGAAAAAAAAAAATCGTTAATTTTGGGCACCGATTACGGTATATTGTCATTGATAGAAGTAAAATTTTTCACAAATACTGTCCTTTACACAGGAACATTTTCCTTTTGAATCTTTTTTGAATCTGACAATACTTCAATATACAACGAGGACATACCTAGATAGGCAAGATTTTTCGTCTATTATATTAATTATCTACAACCGAAGATCGAGTAAATCCAAAATACATAATATACGTAAAACATAAATTATTTTTAACTTATTATAAAAAATTGTATACTAAACTACAGACTATATTCGATGTTAGAAAGAGGCTGAAATAATTATCCCTTATATTATGTTTCTATTGAAATGTATTGATGGGAACGAATCAAGTTTCAAACAATCAAGGCAAACCACCTTACGCCTCTCCAAATGTTCATGGGCGGCGGATACATAAAAAAACTTTAACAAAATTAAACCATCAAATAGTTAAACTATTGGAGAAACATTTTCATGATAGTTATATGATATTGTACGTATATCCACACAAATATATCTACCTGATATCAATAAACAACTGTTCGCACGTTATTTGCTATAAATGTATTTACGACTGAATGCAACTGGGAATTATAGTTGACAGCAAACTGCTGACAATGCCTATTAGGTTTTTAATCAAAACATTTTTTGAATTCAGCAAAATCATAATGATAACATAGTCTAGTGACAATCTTTTCAATTATTACAACGTCAAGTTTGAATAATCATAATTTAATGTAGTACATTTTCCCCCTAGAGTGGTACACGAATACGCTTTCCTATCAAAGACTTTATATAAGTCTACGTATGTTTTTGTTGAACGTTTGTTCGCTATCTGACATTTCGTCACATGTACCCGCGGGATTAAATTGAAAACTCGTTTTGTTTCTATTGGAAAAAGCGGCTGCTATATTTAACTGTAAATGAAAATACAGATTTATACTGCAAAACGGAAGTGTTATCAATTATTCTTAATGTTTTATTTCGTTTAGTATTAAAGGATATCTCACCTAAAACAAGACGAGTAAATGCGTCCTTAATCTTGATTTGGAAAACTAGTCTATTTCAGCGTCAGTGTTAATTAACAAATATGTATTTATTTTCGTAATATTATTCTTCTATGCATAAGATTATGCATATCACAACCACTTCAATAAAGATAGTTAACTAACTGTAATTCAATACTTGGTTTATGTATTAAACTACACTACCTAAATAAATGTAAACTTTAAGATCATTTATTTTTATTTGTGGACAAACGAAACGTGTAAAGTGTAAATAAATTTACACACAAATCTCGTTCGATTACACTTCATCTGTTAAAGTAAGACGTTTATTCGCGAAGCCGAGGATGGACTAAGATTTATTATGAATCCGTTTGAGTGTCGGAGAGTGAAGTCCGCCATATTGCCTAAATAAAACACCCACATCAGGTGCAATTTATATCCTTTTTATTTCTGAATCTGCTGTGCTTGAAATACATCGACTTGTGTTTTATACTATTTTGATTGTAAAGTACATATGCCGGTAAATCGTACTAGTTTACTGCGTTGTGTGAATATATTCTTAGAAATAGCAGGAGTGATTTGAGAGTGACTGCGATACAATAGAGAGTACGTCGAGCGCAGATAATATATTACTAGTATGTCTGGTTTCTTTCCGCGTTCATAAGTCTATTGTATGTGGGATTTTTAGGAAAATGAATGTTATGTATATTTTGTATGGTATTATTTTGGATCGGAACATAACATAAGTGTCATTTCAATACCATATACTACTTCTTGTGAAGGTATCTTTAAATAAATAATGTTTTGTATTTATAGATAAGTTTAGTGCTTGTCGTCATAGACACAGGTTATTAATATTGATCGCAGTATTTATGGATAAAACTTGGTTAATACAATAATAAAATATAAATAACTGCTCTATTTAAGAAATATTTAAAGTTTCTATTATATACTTATGCTACTTATATCTGATTTTTTTTCGTAAAACCATTTGAGAATGATAAACATCATCCCAGTAGTAATCTAACACGGATAAAACATTTCAATTCCTTCAATCAATTTAGGGCTTAAATTAATAACTGCCAATTTTAACGGCAACTTACAACCAAATATTACAGAAAACAAATGAATACCAAGCAGGTGCATGATATTGCTTTTAATCTTTCCAGCCTGAGCCTTAATCTTCTGACATGAAATATGACAAACCAAATCGTTAACATTGAGGTCATAAAACAGTGCATAAAGAAATAAAATCTAAATGAGCTTTTACAATAGTGCATTTACTCATCAACGTACTCGAATGTTGTAGCATTTGTCGGGTCGGTAACATTTGATAAAAAGACACTATCGTCTAGACGACAAAAGGTTTTCGTTAATCTGATAGGGGCGAGTGATTGAGTCGGTTGCATTTTATGTTTACTGCCCGTTTTATTGCAATGCTCTCATAGTAATTGTTCTTTTATCTTACGAGTTACTTGTAGTTATTAAGTTCTATTTTATGTAAATTTTGATTGTGGATATTATAAAATCACAAATATAGAATCTTTTCATAAATAGTTTTGATTCTATTTGAAAGATGTGATGTTATATCTCGAATCTTTTGGATTTTAATCCGGTCATCAGTTGAGTTAAATTCGAGGTGAGGAGTTACAAACAATAAAAGTGAATAATAACAAATATATGTATTTCATATCTATGAAACATATGATTATCTCAGATTTCCACAAAGTTTATCTTATTCCAGTCGAAGACTGTCTCTACGGCTAGAACAAACAATGCTATGTAAGCATATTTACGGATTGTGTTTATCTAATTTGCCAACGAACAAATACGTTAGCGTTTGACAAATGCCCGGATTAGATTAAGTCGAGGTAATGTACACACTCTTATACTCTATACGGTATATACTACTTCTATTTGTAAAAACGTGTGTAATATGTATCTTATAAATTTATAATGAGGGATTATATTATGTTATAAAAATATGAAAATGATCTCAAATTATATCAATCGATCCCATTATATTTACAGTTTATAATTATGTTTACAATTCATAATAACTAATGAGGGATATGATATGTTATACCTATACACAATGTCAACAAAAAAATGTTTCATTAACATATATTATATTCTCCTTGATAGGAAGGCATACATTTCCGAGTTTTAAAAGTCCTAAAATAGTAAATTCAACTCTATACTAACTAACTCAACTAGAATCTCGAAATGAAATTACTTATATGATATTACGATATACGCTCCAGTATTAATACTAATTTGGACTCATTTCAATGACATTTGATTTGTTTTATAGTATAACAATAACCTCTCAGGTTACAAGGCAATAAAACGAAACATTAAAATATTGACGTATTAAATGTTTTAACACTACTTTTAGATGCGTATTCACGTGTTTTCAGCATCATTGCGCTTACCAATTATTTTCAAATTTATTCCGATTTCACGGGAATCGTGAAACACGAGAATTGTTATAGTTTTTGCCTTACAAACATTTAAAGTTCACGTTACCTAAATTCCTTTAAAATTGTTCATAATCATTTCCAAGACTTAAGTTATTTGCGCGGTTACAGTGAAAACATTCGGTTCTTATTATAAAATGCAGTGACCTCACTCTTATTATTATAGTGCGATAGATTTGACCTGAGTTTACCTTCGATACTAAATTGGTATTGGTTGGTAATTCAATACTAATTGCTTGGTGGACCTATTCATATCAGTGGAAACCATATAGAATAAAGAATAGCAATATTGTCATTTTGATTTGACTGCATTATGTTGTCCTTTCTATACCATCGCTTTCTTGGGTGATCCCTACCCAATTTTCCCCTGTCTTCTTCTATCAAGTTCCGAGTATCCGTATTTTTTCCAATGTATGGACAATGCATTAAGCTGCCACTGACTGTCGTTCTTAATAATCTATTTCGTAAGCTTCTTTCTCGCCCAAATTTTATCGGGACAAAAAGTAGTTATATTTATGTTCTGGTTATAGACAGCTTGTGTACATAATTTTATTTCAACCTGTTTTTATGCACGCAAGATTCATTTAAACAGTTAATTTTGTGCAAGCTTTTCAGAATCCCCTCTTCTCTGATTGCTGTCTTATTGGTATAATTTTAAATACAACAAATGTCTTTTCTTATATTCAACTGACTTCAAAAAAGAGCAGGTTATAAATTGGACTTTTTGTGTTTGTTATCTCATAACATTATACTGGATTAAATGATTTTTTTTTTTGTAGTCCCAAATTAAGTATAATAATAAATTATATCAATTTTTTGAATATTTGAAGGTTCAGTTTTTTGTTAAAAACAATTATTCAGTTACTAACTGCGCCCCGTGGTTTCACCCGCGCAAGTTCGTATCCCGTAGGAATATCGGGATAAAAGTTGCCTATATGTTATTTCAGTTGTCCAGCTGTCTACGTACCAAATTTCATTGTAATTGGTTCAGTAGTTTATGTGTGTAAGAGCAACAAACACACACACATCCTTACAAACTCTTATAATATTAGTAAGATAAGATAAGACTAGTAAGATAAGATAAGATAAGATTTGTAAAAGCGATACTATCACGTATGGTAGTTTTTTATTATTTACGCCCCATAAACATGAAAATTGACCTCAACTATTCTAATTCAATATCAAGTAACCATACACGAGCACTATTTATATTTATTTTCATTATCGTTGTTCAGAAACATGTTTTCAATTAATATTACAAGCACATCGTTGGGTCACTCGTGTGTCCAATTTGCTACGTTTCTAGATATACCCGTCAAGTACCTTAGGGAGGGAACTTGACCCATTTCTATATTACCATGTAACACTATCGAACCTTCACGGTAAAGGTTGCAGGTAGCTCGTAAATAAAATATTACACTATTTATGTTTGTAATTCTGTACGTGATAGTTTCGAATTATATTAATTAGTCCTATAAATGTAACATTTTAATGGACTATGTATTATACGATTACAAATTTTATAAACATAGAATTTAGTATTTTCTTGTGTTTGATTTTACGCGAGTATTATACATTTAGAAATTAAAGACTTATAAAATAATATCAGTCCTAAACGCATGTATGAGAGAGAGATATATATATATATATATATATATATATATATATATATATATATATATATATATATATATATATATATATATATATATATATATATATATATATATCTGTAAACAAATATATGATACACCAGGGATAACATATTTCAAGCTTTCACAGTCAAAATATCACAATTTAGAATTATGATTAACTGCGCAGAAATTCTAATTTCCCGCCAAAATTAATTAGTAGTGGGCTGACTGCTAGCAAATTACAACATAATTTCACTATGGTTGACGCCTCATGTTTTCGGTTGCTGCATTCATTAAAGCAAATTTGAATTAACGATATAATTAGTGAATGTACACAACTTGCCTAATGTTATTTGTATATTAATAAATAAAATGTTGGCAGCTTACCTAAACGTTTTTAAATTTTTGTCATTATTTCAATATTTATGTGTTTTTTGTCACAAGTATAGCCCCATATATTCGTATTAGCAATGTCTGGCCTAGTCAACGACGTTCTATAGTAAGCATATATGGAGTCGGCTATTGTTTAGTGGACCATAGTATATACTCGTTGGACATTGTTATAGCAAGCGACGTAGGTACTTGTATTTATAGATACGTGATCAGTAATATTTTGTCATTGTATTTAAAAAAGACTCTGATGGTAAGGGATCACCACCTCCCATGAACATTCGCAAAGGTAGTGCCTCTACGAATGTGCTGCTCACTTTTATGGGGTAAGGGAAAAAGGAAAGGATTAAAGACTGGAAAGAAGGAATGGACTGGGATGGGTGAGGAAAAGGAAACGGGCCTCCGGCTCCCCCAATCACCGTACGAAAGACAGTGGCATGCCACTATTTCACGCCGGTTTTCTGTGGGGGTGTGGTACTTCCCCGGTGCGAGCTGGCCCAATTCGTGCCGAAGCGTGCTCGACTACCACAATGAAAATACGTGGCCCGTAGTACATATGTAGCCTTTCTCAATAAATGTTCTATCTAACACTGAAAGAATATTTCAAATCGAACCTGTAGTTCCTGAGATTAGTGTGTTCAAACAAACAAACATGAAAACTCTTCAGCTTTATAATATTAGTATAGATGTGAAAGTTTGCGACGATATATGTATGAAGAGATAGTAACTAATGAAATGAAACAATAGTAAAAATAGTAGATGGAATCTGAATCATATTTGGTTCAGAAACAGATTGTAATTAGCTTACTTTTTCGCTGACCCGCTGCATCTCGTATGGCTTTTAAATTCACAGTCCTTTCAATTTTTTTACCACTAAATATTGTGTTGTATGCTGACGGAAATATTAATAGTTTTTATTGTTTATAAGAACTGTTTCTGTTGTAATTGAGTTCAAGAATTTAAATTTACACTTAACACTCCTCGAGCAATACCAAAGGTTTTATTTAATTTTATATTGGATTTGATTTCGTGTCCTACTTCGTTTATAATCTCATAAGTTTTTGAGGCTAAACACGTTCCATTTAATCATATTTGCTTGAAAGAGCACGAAAATGTGGCTGTGCTAATCCGATAGGATTTGGTTGTCACACATAGCCTATATGTGTAAATAAAATCTTATATAAAATATTTTTTAAAGTTTATACATTTAGGCACATGAAACCGAAAGAGTAGAAGAAATTCGATTACTGTGGCAGGATCACGGGTGGCCGAGAGGCTAGGCGTTGCTACGGTTAGGCAAGAAACGCAGGTTCGAATCCTGCCTCGTGATCAAATTTTTTCTATTCTTTCAAAATTTCTCGTTTATAAAGCATTTCAATGCTAAAAAATTAAAAATTAAGTTAATACATTGTAAGAAAATTATTAGATATGTAGGAAACTAAGTTTCTATCCAATTTCGATTTCGCTAACGTCTTTTTGTGGTGTCCTCCTGGGACTGTCTGATCCTTTGTTACCTAAACTTATGGATACTACTTTTGAAACACTAAGTTTAAGATTTTATTCTTTGGACTTAAACTCAATTTTAACAAAGTGTACACATAGGGGAATGTGTGGTGTTATTTTATGAACAACATTAGTTCATAAAATAACACCACACATTTTTTGTTGTTCTATTAAAAAGTGGTTTGTTTGTGTTCGTCTAGACATACTTTATGATTTATGTATCTGTAATAAATAATAAATCAGATAAAAATGCATGTCTTTTCCTTTAACATACAATTAATACACAGTGTTACATGCACATGGTTAGATGTTCTAAATGGCCTTGCATTCAAGAAACTGATAAACGTATAAACCTTAAATTCATATCAAAAATACTTATGGATTTTCATACAATTGTAATCTTTACCCATATTTTAATAGAATAGCGATTTTCTAAATTCCTCGTATTTATCAAGGTTTTGAAAGAAAATTTAAAACCTAGCAACAACAAGCAACACGATCACTGCAAATGGACTACATCCGATTCAATTTTCATATTACATCGTTTGCCTGCGCTGTTTTTCGTTTACCTTAAGTATTTAATATTCCCGATATACTTGGATTCATTCATGAACCGATACATGCCAAGTCATGCAAGTATTTTCATTTTATATGCATGGATTTTAGTGGCGCTTGTAGGCTATTGAATTATTATTAGTAGGTCTTTTAAAGTGGTGGTGGCCATGTCTGATGTGGGGACTACTGTGGCATAATTATATTGTTTGTATTATATGTAACTTTTATATTCGATATTTTTAGTATGGCGCCAGACTTAGGAATGTTTCTTTTTAAACAAATAGTAGAGTAAAACGCATTGTACTAGTGTTTTAGTAAAACACTACATATTCTTAATTGTATATAGAGTTATACATAATTTGTTTTTCATAATGTCATCCATTATATTATACCCTATATTAAAATAACGACAAAACGTTCTTTTACCCCACATTATTAACATTTATGGTTTAATAGTCATCATATAGTCCAAATGTCAGAATAAATAACGTTTATTTGGCCTTCACATTTACATTCATAAAATAACACAAGTTGTAAGGTCACTATGCCTAAAAATGTTGGTATTCTCAATGAATTTGACCCGTTTCTGAAGATCCTTGAAACCAATTAAATAACAATAACGGTTGATTCTAGGCCTGTATTATGTTTGATATATTATTAATCGGGTTTTAAGTTGCACACTGATAAGAACGTTTAATATCGGCTCGATCTTATCGCTAAAGCAATTTGCTTGTTTAACATAAAGCGCTAAAAGTATAAATTATTATAACAAGCTTCACTGTTTGAGTCATTCAAACATTATTTAGAAGCCTATACCATATTTTTTTGAGGAATTTCTATAATGAATGAGAAAGATGAACATACGCATGAAATTTATACAAAGTAGTTTTTTTAATATAATTATTTCCTTTTTCATTTTATATCATTTTCTGAAACATACATTAAAAAAATAGATATGGTAGGTTTATGATATGTCAAACATACATATATCTTACTAAGTCTGTTAAGCCTCGTAAAGTGAAATGTAATGCTTGTAAAGATGATAATATAAAAGGCTTTTTTAACTTACTATAATTGTAATTCTATTTATATCTATCATTACTATGCGATATAAATAATAATTATTACCATAGTAATAGGTTCAAGGTAAGCGGGCAATATGTTAAATTAACATTAACAACGAAGTCCACTCAACTAAAGCGCACCCGGGCTAATCCTATTAGTCATTTCTCATTACATACGTCGACTGACCACATAAGGGCTCTGTTTTACTGGTCGATAACTAAGCCAATAATATGTTTGTATTTTATATCTTCTAATATTCACATACATTTCACAATTTCACAGCGTCTGTGATATAGCGATAAATCAGTAATGGAACAAAAAATCTAAAGTTTTTCTTTGTTGGGGACTAACCCGTGGAAAAACAAATAGTGACCTGGTTAGTTCTCACATTATGTCAATCTAGGTTCGTTTTAATCAATCCTTTCCTATCCTGCTAATATTATAAATGTGAAAGTTTGTGAAAATGGATGTATATGTATATGTATGTTTGTTACTCTTTCATGCAAAATCTTCTGAACCGATTGCACTGAAATTTGATACTGATAAATTAACATAGATAACTGCACAACTGGAATAACACATAGGCAATTTTTTCTCCCGATATTCTTTTTATCTCGATATCGGGATACAGACTTGCGCAGGTGAAACCGTGGAGCGCAGCTAGTTATTATATAAATATCATACATTTTGACTATTTACCATACACCAACCAGCCTCTTTCACATAAAAGGATATAAGTGTGAGTTCTATGCAATATTACAATATTAAAATTTATATTTCCTATAATATTCATAGATATAACACAATGAAAGTAAGACGTATAAGTGTAAAAAGCGTAGGTCGATAAGCGATGATCGATTTACGTATAGAAGACCTTCGTCGCTGACCCCACATTAAGCGCGTCCGAGACAGCTTGAACCGTTTTGCATGAAAATTGTATCGTTTACATTCACAATAATGCCTCACACTAGTCGCTCAACCCGGCTCGCTTGGACTTAAAAACTGTATATCACTCAGGAATACAGCTTTTCCACATTACTAATTACTCATTTCAACGTATATTTAATATTGTAGATGTATGCAAATGTATGTAATAGGTTTATTTGTCAATGATGTAATTTTTTTTTGTAGTAGAATCGGCAACCAAGCTAGCGGATCACCGACTCAGCGCCAACGCTCATAAGCAAACACAAAGCTGTTACAGGTTTTGTGAAGCTACTGCCGACTTTCGAAGGTGGCTCTCCATAAGCTCTCTTTGTAAACGTTTTTGTCAAACGTCTGTGGGAATACAAGAGAGGGTAGATTCAATATATGTTTAGACATAACCTATGTTTTATACACATATATGGATATTAAATTATTAAAAAAGGAAAATATGTTAAACATTTTTAATTATTCGCGTATCCTGTCTGCTACAGTTTTAATCGATTTATTTCAACGGTTTCACATACTCGTCTCTGCTGAGAACATTGTAATTACTTACAAAGTAGGAACTACGTCTAACTTCGTGTAAGTATACTATATTGAACGAAACGAATTAAAACTACTGTATTCCATCGTTTACAAGATAACTCGTCTATCCCAACTTTGCACGAGTAAACCTAATGTCGATTAAAGTGAACTAAACGCCCGCGGCTTTGCTTGCGTAGTAGTTGTAGTCATAGTTGCTGTTCCAGACTAAAAACTGACAGACATATAAGATTTCTATAAATATCTATCTAAATAACCTATGCCTTTTCTAAGATCTCGATCGCCTCCTTAGTACAGTGGTTAATGCGTTAGCGTAGAACCGAGGGTTCCTGCGTGGAACTCCCGGTGGGGACGCACAAAAAATGTCTTAGTCTAGCAGGACACAGAAGGCTGATCACCTACTTGTCCGTAAAGAAAATCGATAAGTGAAACTGATGTACATCATCTGCCCCATACCCCACTAGGGGATACGGGATTTCACTTATTCTAAGATCTCAAACAATCTCTGTACCAAATTTCATCCAGATCCATCCATCCAGAAAGACATAATTTTATGATTTTCAAAGCCGGACGATAATTTCAATATTGACACAATTTTACACAAGCTATATCACAAACTCTATTTCATATACGTTATTGCATGTACATGTTATTCTATAACATGTATTTTATTACTCGTGATGTGTTATAACGGCCTCTGTATTAAAACAATAGGGAATGATTTTTAAGTACCCTTGACACGTTGGCGCACACCTGAAGTATAAGCGCCTATCAGTAGACTACAGTTACAATACGGTTTAAGTAGCTTAAGTTATTGGCATATCTTAAAGTTCTTAAGCTATAGGTCGTTTACCTGTAGGGTGTTTTATATGTATATTACTTTGGTGAGTAAGTAGACTTTAAGTAATTCGTAGTATTACGCTAATATCTTTCAATTGTCTTGACCTACCGACATAATATGCTATAACCGACCGATTACTAGCTACTTTTGCCTACATTATCTTGCATTTTAATCCACATACAAATGTCAAAATGAAAAAAATATTCGTATATATTTACTTATTAGAATTGGCATTGTAGAAAATAGAAAATTCGTTCGGAAAATTGTAAGAATTAATCTATAGTCCGTGCTGTAACATTTAACGAGAAGCTTATCCGTCGAGGTATTCATTAAGAAACTGTGCGTCTTAGCCTTAATTCCTATAATGTACATACATTTAAACTAAGTATTTCACATTAATATTAAACGCTAATTACAAGAACATTTTCTATTTAAATTTATGTATATGTTGCGGTATTTAATAATTTGTTGAAATTAATTTACAAATAAAAAAAATTAAATACAAAGAATTCAAGATATTCTAATTCTAAACTAATTTTAAATTAAAATGTGTAATGTTGGGCATGTGCAGATTGCATAGGCCACATCTGATCCAAAGACATTCATTTTCACAAAATAACAAGATAAAAAATTATATGAACAAATTCTTATCACATACATGATTACAATAATGAAATTGTCATAATATCCAACGTACTTGGATACAACATCCATTGTATGTATCTTTCCAAGTGTGAACAGAGATAGAACTCGATAAAATATTTATTCTCAATGCTTTCATATTGGTATTTATTCCTGTTTTATCATTCGTTCAATGTATCTTTATGTTATTCTACAATGTATTATGAGTAGTAACTATCGAATATTATTGTTTTACGGTTGTATGAACGGTATAATAGTTGATTTGGTCGATTCTTTCTTATATTACATTAGTTTGATCTTCGGCCACCGAGCCGTGGAAGAGCATAGGTGTAAACAATAAATATACTGAAAAAACATGCTTTAATGATAGAATCTACAAATTGTTTCTTATAGGTACCGAGTATAAGAGAGCTATTTCATACTGACAATACTAACTAGGATAATAAGAAAAGCTTATGAAATTACTATTTTGTCACTGATACTTGATAAGTGTACAATTTATTTTAAATATATCCGTTTAAAGTGAGTCTAAATCGACTCTAAAGGTTTACGTATAAACATACAGGTGAAGCTAGTGCACTGTTAAGTGTTTTTATATAATGGGAATCTATCGCAATCTCCTTGTTAAACAAAATAAAACATGTAAAGATTGTGTTATCCAATTGTATTTCGTAGATTATTGTTTTTTTGATAAACGGTTTAAATAAAAGGTTACCAATTTAATATTAGCGGGGAAATCATAGGAACGCGTTGGGCAATTTATTCGATATATTTGTATAACTAAAAACAAATAACATGCGGGTTTATATCGGGCAAGCTGGTTGCTATCAATAATTAATAATATATTTTCATAATAAAACAGATGAACGAAGATAACACGTTGCGTTTGCTTGTGTTCCATGATATTTATATAAGCTATAAAAATAAATATTGATACAGCATATATTTTTATCGTGCGAGATGATGCAGACTGCCGTAGCGACTATCTGCTAGCGTTTAAAACTTTTTTGCAATTTTGTTTTCATAAACAAATCAATGTAGAAACTCTTCACTTTAATAATTTAGATAGGCAGAATTTATATCGAACGTACTATCATATAGTAGAATATTTGTAGCTGTACATACATACGCAATTCTCACAGTCACATATTTTAATATAATACTACTAGCTGCATCCGGCAAACGCTGTTCTGCCTTATTCTTATCATTTAGGGGTATGAAAAATAGATTTTGGCCTATTCTCATAGATACCGGATAAGCACAAAAAATTTCATCAAAATCGGTCTAGCCGTTTCGGAGGAGTATGGCAACGAAAACTGTGACACGAGAATTTTATATATTAGACTAGCTGACCCGGCAAACGCTGTTCTGCAAAATAAATGTTGGCCGATTCTCATAGATACCGGATAACCACAAAAAATCAAAATCAAAATCGGTCAAGCCGTTTCGGAGGAGTATGGCAACGAAAACTGTGACACGAGAATTTTATATATTAGATATAAGAACATACTATATAAGTTGATATATATTATAAACGTTGTATGTGTTAGTCGATCACGCTTCTGCATTCTGCTATGTTTCGTTCTGTGATTGGGGGAGGCCCATATCCTTTCCCTTACCCTTGCCAGACCTTTCCTTTATTCCTCTCGCCAATTCTTTATTAAACCCTTCCCAATTTAAAGTCGGCAATCCATTTGTAGGCGTAAGTTCTGCAAAGGACCGTATGCCTCTCTAAATGTTCATGGGCGGTGGTAGCGTAAAGAGTAAAAAGATGGTAAGCCATCAGGAGTCCCACCTTTTTGTTTTTTTTTAAGTGGAGAAATCTTGCATACATATCCACGAACCCCGGGGAAGAGGCCGCGGGTTATGTCAGATTCCTACCGACTAAAACTCCACTGTGTTCCGTCAAGCCGCATTGATGAAGGGGCCATGGGTACTTGTTGGATTCGTCCGCGACCCCCTCGGATAAGGCGTCCCACCTGGCCCACAATTGCCGACTTTGACATAAAAAAAATTATATGCTAAAGTGAAAGAAAAATAACGTTTGCCAAAACAGCTGTAGCTATATTTATTTGACATAATACAGTCATAATAACCTTTCAAATAATGACAATGGATGTTTTAAAGCAAATAGTTGGAAACACGTTTTGGTAATTACCGTTTTGCCTTACCTTACAAATAATGGCACCTCATTTAGCCCTGGAAATGATATTAACTATTCCCAAATAGCCCATATTTTATGGAAGAGAATTGGTCCTCTTGGAAGTTGAGAATAAATAGACGGCCTCTTAATGTATGACTAAATAAATTTATGAGTGGAAATTCAGCTAACAATACATTGAAATTCTTAATTTTAAATTCGAACAACATTAAATTATTTGTAATATTATAAAAAGACAATAAATGGTTTATTTTATTAGAATTTTCGTAATAAATTCTAGTAGTTATAAGAGAAGAGATTCATATCCAAAGTTTTCTACGATAAATCCAAAGAATTATGATAACATATAGAAAAGATTATAGTCGGACGTTTGTCACAAAAATTCTTCTGGGCTCGTTGAGATCAAAGAAATAGTTTACATCAAAGCTAAGGTATGTTAATATAATATTATGCTTGAACCGAATTACTTTTAATGTTTTAATTACCCAGCAATTAATTAACCGAATTATGCTTGAAATTTTAAATTATATTTTTAAATTTATAACGTATATTTAAATCTTTACTATAAGCCAACTATAATAAATACTAAGCCAGAACAGTTTGCATTCTAAGTCTGTTTCAGTTAGGGCTGATTTTTCAACCGCTGGTTAAAAATTATCCGTCCAATCAAGTAGTACACATTGAAATATAAAATACGGGCAAGTAAGATACCTTTTGAAATAGTTGCTTAATACCATGTTCTATGGATAAGTTTTAAGCAATGATTAAAATCACACCTAAGCCAGCTGTGTAGTGTTTGATATTGATCAAATAATATCGTGTGAACTGCCAATCGACTCGACAGGTTATATAAGGTTTTCAATCCACGATTTGATCGCATTTCTTCACGTGTGTATTTTATATGGACTCGTTGCAAATTGGATCAAACCTCACATTTATGGGAATTTTGCATGTCTAGATGCAATAACTTTATATGATAAAATATATTCCTATTGTAATTGAAACAGTTGTCATTTAAACAATAACTGTTGTTATTATTGCTATCTAATTAAATTAGTACTAGGTTTAGGCGGGTTCTCGCGCGTGATCGAAAAGGTCAAAAATTCTCAGGGAAATGAGGTGTTTCACCGCGATTACACCGCGAGTACTCCAACCATTCTCATTATTATCTTATATCTCCATAGCGACGTGAAAGAAAGATGAAAAAGCAATCACACTTTTCCATTTATAGTACCTATTGCTAAGGATTTGATAATATCGTCCTATTTTCCAATAGAGTATCCTACTCCTAAATGACGTCAAGACTGTTGCTATTGATTCAGAAGAATCTGCTTTATTTGATTTTGTCATGTATGATAAAACATTACACAAATCGTGTTATTAGGAATAAAATCTGTGTGTATGACCATCGCGCCTGACTTAACTGAAGTTTACTAAGATCGTTAGGTTACGTATAAAAATGTATTCAAGCACTAAGTCACTTAACTAGGAATTGTGGGTGTTTTATGAGCTAAAAACAGAGCGTGGTCCATATAAAAATTGGTTGCCTAAATTAAATGAGTGGGAATTTTATGATGGCATAAAAATATAGCCGTTTAGCTAGAGATGATTCACATCATCTGTTGTTGCTACACGTGCACCGTATAAACTACAAAGCATTTGTCGGCGACATGAAAAAAAAATAGTGATATTTTTTTTAATTAGTTCACTGTACAGATAATTAAACGAAATTGAATTTTATTCTTTTTTTCAAATGGGACTTAAAAGATTATCAAATAAAATTGGAAACATCAATACCGACATGGCTTATAAAAACATTTTTTAGATTAGGAATCCACGATATATTAAGCTTAATATAATAGCCTACAGGTATAATGTGTATCGGTATATGTATAATTTTAAAAGCAATATACATGGTTCATTAAATTATTAATAATATTAATAACAGGTCAACATTTGCGTAATAAATGTATTAAAACCACAATTAAAAGAGTTATTAAACAAATTTTACCAAAGAGCTATATAGAATCGCAAATTAGTCTTGACGCAAATAAAGTTTTAGTTCTAATAGGAATTGAATTGCCAACAACTTTGTAAACTAAATACTAATTTTGAAATTATGGCGTCCGCGTCATTCTTAAAATTTTCTACACATAGCCTTTTATATTCAGAGTAGTAAACTTTTCACGACAGCTTAAGTGCTGAGTTAAAAGGGTAATAAAATCTATTCGGATATCGTATAAGAGTTATAAGAGTTTTATTGCAAAGATGTACTTATTATATTATTTGTTTTATTGATTTTTATACTCGCATTTATCAATACTGATTACCGATATTAAATATTCTGTCCATTTTATTGTTTGAAGTAATGAAAAATAGAGATAAATCATAGACATAAATAGGAGATAAATTAGTAATTGATAAATTTTCAATCATAAAGTAGTTACATAATGACAAACCGGTAACAGACGGACGTAATATGGAGCAGACTTTTTTGTAGGTACTAAGGTACTAGAACAATGTAAAACTTTTGATTTGTATATCGTCAATAGTACAACAAACTATGCCAAATAAAAATAGTTTTTATTAAACATGACTTACTACAGTTTTTGTAAATTATGATATATGACAGTTATGTGAATTGTTAAATGTTGTTTTACCCATTTTTTAATCTTAGTGATTTAGGACTTACCTTCCAATCAGACTTTAAACATTATAACGAATTTACTGACTGATTGGTCCAATAAATTTTTATGAAAATTCCAAAATTTTAGTACAAATGTTGTCCACCAATGGCATTCCGGAAAAAACTTCTCTTTCAATCAATTTCCAGAAATGTTTATATTGTCAAATAATCTTTTTGAGAAAGTCTTTAGCTTATATTTCATATTGTTTTGTATGATTATTATTGTTTAGTTTAGCTTGCGTTACAAAAGGCAAATTGCCGAATTTAACAATATTTACTGTTCTAACGCTATTCGCACATTCAAGTGAGTAATTAAAGATCATGATCATTATCATCTCATCTATATTAATTTGGATCAAACTGCAGATGGTGTGCAAATTTCATTAAAATCGGTTGAGTAGTTTATATGTCCATTGTGGACAAAAACGTGACTCGTAATGTAAAAGATTAAAAAATCCGTTCTAAGTCAACTTGGTTACATTTTTTATTAATTGTATACTATTAAGAAAACGTGATTCTTTTCAAATCACTGGTCGTATTTTTTATAGAAATTTAGTTGAGAAAGTTTTCCAATGAACTGTTAAGTCACTTACTTAACAGTTCATTGAAAACACAACATCCATTTAGGCCGTTTGCAAGTGAAATAAGATTAATGACAGTGGTTAGAATAAGACAAATCGGCTTCAGTCCTTGTTATGTCTGACATTTTAAATTTACTGCGCTATCCTCTGCGAGATTTCTTTTTGCTTTACCTAAATATTATATACTTTAATGTATTGTATTGAGGTAGCAATTGTTAAGATTTGTTTAATTTTTTAAAATAATTTTTTTTCAATATTTCAAATGATCTCTCGAATATAACAAGTGCAGTTTTGTTTGAAATATCTGAATAATAGGATAGTCACCAAAATTAAGCTACTCAAATTATCTATATTAATATATACACGTAAAATTACCTAAAATAACGTAATCCTCTTTGATAAAATACAAAAAAACGAACATTATAATTTGGACGAGATAAAAGCGTAATCTACACAAACCGTCCAAAAGGTTTAATTTGTAATATTTTTTATTTCTAAGCCTCGTAATGAATGTAGCCGGCGAGTTCGTTTTAATTGCAGCATTAAGTAATAATGACGTATCAAGGTTTCATTAATTTTAGGCTTTGTTAGGCTGTTGGTTTTGTGTCGATCAATACAAGGTAAACTGAAAAGGTGAAAGTTTATTTAATTACTAAGACTACGTAGGCCTGTTGGGAATCTTTCAAGACAATTGCACTTATACGTAATTTTTATATATGTATGGTCTAAGCAATTTCTCTTTTATGAGAATTATGTTTTAATAATGTACGTTTTTTCTTCTTTTACTCTCTAGACTTTTTATGTTACATATAGGAATTGAAATACTGAGAAAAAGCCTCTGAAGTATTTGTATAGCATGGTGAAGTCTAATTTGTATTAAATAAAATATAATAAAATACATTTTAAAAAACAATAATTGTGAGTATTAATCAGCTCAATGGTTAGGTTCGGACTTAAATCGCAAATTCAGCGGTTAGGAATCAGACGCAGGTATGACAGACAGCTTATAGCATCTGTATGAAATTTGATACAGAGTTTAATTATAGTCTGGATTAGCACATAGGCTACTTTGTACCCGAGTACAACGCGAGTGACTAGTCATACATATTATACTGAAATGGATAGTTTTAATTAGAGTTATTTGTACCTACAGCGTATTTCAAGTTTTAAAAAGACCGTGAAACACGATCAAATCCATTGATATAAAACAATTTGGATAAATCTCCATGATTATCATTTATTGGAACACCAGATAATTGAAGCTGACCGCAAATTTAACGAATCCTATATTATCTTTGTTCGTGGAGATTAAACAATTTTGATTGAAACATATCGTTAATTAAGAGAATAGTAGGCTTGTTATTTTAATTAAATGTAATTTCTGCTATTGCTTATTTTGACAATCTGTGAATGACAATTTTGTATTGTAATAAATTTCATCACTCATATATATTTTTTATAATTTAGGAATTTAACTGTAGTTTAAAATATGTCTAAAATTTGTTAAAATTGGTCGAAAAAGAACATATGAAACTTTGAAAGCTAGACTATTAAGAATTACTTACATAAATAGGAAACCATCAAAGTAAATCAAAAATACTAAATAATTATAAAGAACTCTTTTATATTCTGTGCGAACTTCGATCGCACCCTCAGAACCTCTCAGACCATTTCAAGAGCTTTGTAACTGTATGTAAATGACGTGATAAGGCTATCTCTGACATCGTGTTATCCAGACCCTTGTGTAAAACTTTGAATTAACCAAAGAGGTTATACAATGAAATACTCTTTTAGTCTTTAATAATGCTACTGGTCAGTTACGAAGTCTCTTCAAAATGTTATTACCAGGTTTGATGGAAACAAACAAATGGAAATCGTAACTTCTTTATCAGCATTAATTAGCGCTGATAAAGAACAGCTTAATATTAAAGATTGTTGTGACACTTCCTTTGAAATTAATCATTCGAACATAAATAATATACAAAATATTTAGCAAAACCCTACTGTCTAAATCCTTTTTAGAAAAATCTAAAACCTTTTTAGATTTTTGCGTAAGATCTTCGTTTAGATACATGAATTTTATAAAGAATATAAAACGATTCTACACATTTAACCTTATATAACGATACTGTAAGTAATATAACGTAACTGGAATAAAAGTTCATTGAACCACGTTTATTTTATCATGCCCTAGTTCCCCACATGTTGAACTTTATTGTCAACTCAATAATGACACGATTACCAAAGCTTACAATAATTTTACAATAGTCAATAGCACTTGTACATATTATTATCTTTACTAATGAGTTAGTTATTTGTGTAATAATTACTCTTTCGTCTATTGGTATAAGTTTTTACATGCCTACGTATTTATGAGTGACGAATTGTTATTTTTAATAGAAATAAACGTATCAATCAATCATATTTATATGGCAAAAATAATCTTTCATAAAGTTGATGAACCAATATTCCATTTGCGCACATTACTCCAAATGAAACATCTGCGTAGTTTTAGGTTCGATCATCGGATTTTAGAAATAATCTGACAATCTTTCATAAAATTAAATCAGCTTATCGTTGTGTAATCCTCTTCTTTCCAGACGCTCTTTTTAGGTTACACAGTAGCAAGCTTAAAAAACTAACAGCTAAAACACACCTGTCTTTTACACTATTTTAGCTAGAGTAATTTCATAAATGAATATTCTAATACAGTGTGTCGTGACCAAAGAACAAGTAAAATCCATTATACAAACACTCACATTGCAATTTCGTATAATTTAATTACCTCTTCATTTCTCCCGGTTATGTGAACTTTTAAAGCGAAATTTATACAACTCGTTTTGGCAGGCTTATACTAGCATAAAATGAAAAAATGTCATGTGCAAGTGATATGTATGGCTTCATACCGTGAAATTAAATCCTTCAAAATTACTACCTCCAGTACTATGCAATGATTTTCATCATACGGTAAGGCGGCACTCAAAGCGGCTTCATGTTAATCAAATGGAATCTTACTTTTGTTAAAAACTCGTATACAATTCTTCTTCTTCATCTTCTAAGCTTTATTCCAGCCATAGTTGGGTATTGGCCTCCTCATGCCTTTAAATTGAATAAACCCAAATTATGGTATTATTTTATTTGACTTTTCTTTACCATTTCTTTATTTTGTTATTCTATTTTATGTTATTCCATGATGTGTTATGCATGATATAAATGGAATAATTTCAAATGATAATGATGCATTTATCAAATTCTAATTTTCATACATGAAGTATTTTACTGAATGAAATTTTCTGTGTTCATCCCAAAAACATAATTAAATAAATATGGAAATCTTGATTCTTGTATCGACTTAACAAATAAAATCGCAAAATTTTCGACAGGCCTTCTTTGGAATTTCCCTATATAATAATATGAAGGAGTTATATAAATAGGAAAGGAAACAGCACTTTAGCTCCCCCACTCACCAAACGAAACACAGTGGCATTCTCCTATTTCACACCTATCTTTTGTGGGTAGATACCATCCCCGGTGCAAGATGGCCTAACTCATGCCAACGCGTCCGCGACATAAACTTTAACTTTTAAAGGTCCCCAATAATAAAACTCAAGTATTTTTATAATTAAATGAACGAAATAAAACGAAGTATACATTATAACTAAATCTAAATGATGACAGTTTGAAAAAGTCTCCCCGGTCGAAACTAAAAACTAGTTCGTAAAGTAGTAATTTATTATTTGTGAAATACTATCGAAACAACAACACAATTCTAGCAATACATCTGTAAACGAAACCCCCGTAGAGCTTTCATAACTTAACTTTCATAACGTTTTCCAAACCATTTAGCAGTATTAATTTCATGTGACAACGCGTCATAATAACAGGTATTTAGATATTTTATGTAGCACTTTGGCCTTGTCACGTTTGGGGGATTATTTTATTTTATTGTTGATGAAAATTATGAAAATACTCATAAATACGGGTTTTCATCAAATGTCATCGTCGGAAATTTAGCTGGTGGGTCGGTTGATGGTAAGCGCTACTACCGTCCATGAAGATTTGACGAGGCGTAAGGTTGGTTGCATACCTTGGCTTGAGAAAGAATTGACGAGAGAAAACTAACATCTGTACCAGGGTACTTATGTGTTATTTTTTACCTTGAATCCTGAAGAAACGGGTTAAAGGCGCAGGCAAGTCTAGTATATTAAAAAGGAACGTTATAGCTCGGAGTTCTTTCTAACAAGTAACGTTCTTATTACAAGTAAAAGTGGTTAAGATCTCTTTGAAAATAAAAAATGCGTCTTTTTATATTTTATATTTTTACTTAAATAACAAATTGTTTTTATTGCGGTAGATACATAATTAAAAATACTATAAGAAATTCCTTTTTTGTATTAAATTTATACTTCAATCAATAAAATGGAAATTTCAACACACGAAACGAAAAACTCCAGAAATGAATTTTCCTTGTATACGACATTAGATAACATTTATTACAAAGTTGTGTGTGTTATTACAGTTACCTAAAACATAGCATTCGCTGAAGGAATTGAAGGTCAAGTGAATGACATTTGTAAAGGTCGAGCCTATCAAAGTTTAGCGGAACTATATAAAAAAGAATGGAACTAAATTTTATTTCAATGTTAATATACGATTGAATGTTTTTGCCGATTTCATTTATTTGACAATAAATTGCATTTTGATGTCTATTTAATATTATTATTAATCCTCGAATAAAGTTGAAATTAATTAATAATTATTTGAGGGTTTCAAGAGTATGGAAGTATTCCAGTTTACTAAATTCGACCATAATATTAATAAAAATATTATATAGGCTTGTTTTGAAATGCGTGGTAGTGTGTATAATTATTTTTTTGCTTTTTTATACGAAAAAAAAATTAACATACTGCCCTCTATATATACACGTTCCAAAATGTTTAACCGGTATGTTTTAAGTTAAATGCATGCAAATAATACACAAGTAGTTTTAGATAGTTTAATCTAAAACTATTCGAAGTTGACAAGAATTTCAATAATTTCAATAAACAGGATTGCCTGGAAGAGATCACTTCTAAGTAATAAGTGATAAGGTCCAAAAAATTGTACTCTTTTTTCTTTAAAACTATGTTATTTTTGAATCTTCGTTCTTTGTACAATATTATTGGAGAGTAAATAAATAAATAAACATTAAACTGGTTATAAAACTAAAAGCAATTGTTATATTTTAGTATAGAAATAACGTGTAATTGCTTTCAAAGGTTTAGCTGTTATATTATTCATAGCATTTAGTATTCTTGAACCAAACGTTCAGTAAACTAGACAAATAAGTGTCTTCTAAAATTATCATTGATTTATATGAACATTAACGTTATTTTAACGTTATTTGCTTTACTTTTGAGTGGCTAAATTCGTATTTACTAAAATTACTACACTTCACGTGTCGCATGGCTTTTTCCGCTATTATCTTTTATATGGAATTTAACTCACGTTTAAATTAATAATGAATTGAGAAGTAAACTAAATCCCTAGAAAAATAATAATGCTTTTTATGTTTTCCGTATTTTTCTTAAAAATGAATCCAAGAAAAATCCTCCGTACCCATGTTCTGTCGTATATGGAAAGTTTTCATTTCATTCAAATTGTTACGAGTCTTAAGGTGTTCGAAGGTTACTTATAAATGTAAAGGAGACTGAATAATAATAAGACTCTTGAAAGAAAACATTTGTTTTCTCAGACCACCCTTTGCAAAGAATTATTATTCTGTGTGTAGTTTCATGGAAATTTTTAGAGATAAATATTAAGGAATAAACAAATTTAATCAATGCTGTGATTGTCATTAAATGTTATTCGGGGCATTTTTATTTTTTTTATTAGCGCTATAAATCAAGACCAAATCTTTATACTGTAATGCATGCACATACATTCAATGAAAATTGAATGCTACAATGATTGATGATGATTATTTATAGTATCGTATATCATCATAATATATAAACTATACATTATATTCCTTTATAAGTAAAAATTTTACTAATTAAGAATATTCCCGCTAACAATTGTTATTAAGAAAATATGTAGTAAATAAAACAAATTCCGGTTTTATTATAAAAAGTTTTTTGATATTTGTACACATTTTCGCGAATCATAGAATAACATAGCTGTAAGATCATAACAATCGAATCTGGAAATATAATGAAATGGAAATATAAATAAGATATTTTATAAAAACTCAAGCACACAGCCATGACAAATGAGTGTTGGCATCGGCCACTGTTTACCATCATCTGGTTTAAATTACTTTATGTAGGACGAACATTCACTTACCAATTCATGCGTAGGAACATGATTTTGAATTTCATCTTATAATATGGAAGTATCGTAGCAAATACATGACTCAATTAAATATAATAATAATTATTAAATATGAAGATTTTTTCGTATATTGAGTTAAGTAGGCTATGGTTCTCAGAAGTTTTAAGACTAGAAAGGAATTTGTCTCATTATTAATGTATGAGATCCAATGTTTTTAAAACTCTACAAACATACAGTATGGTATGTTTTAATACCTATAAAAATAAAATATAATATATAATACAGAACTGAATTTAACAATAAGTCATTTCTCAAAAATTTCAATAATTTTTCGAGGCCCGTTTCTTTTTCCTGACCCTTCCCGGTTACCGCATTCGTAGAGACACTACCCCTGCGAATGTTCATCGTTCGTCATGTGGTAATCAGTTGTCTGTTATGACATAAAAACAATTTAATTAATTCATATTTCACCTATACAATTCAATACTGTTTCCAAACAAACGAACCATCTAACGATCATAATAATTTGAAAGTTGATAAAGAACCGCTTTAGTAACTTTAACTACGAAGCAACTATATACTATTTAAAATCTATCTATATTGTATAAGACGAGCAAATGGTGTTTTAATGTCAAAGGAAATCAGCCCGATTGTTCAATTTACTTACTTGATTGTACTCACTTTCCACACCAATGAATGGACTTGATTTATGTAAACAGGGCTTAATGGGCCTCGATCGATAGACCTTGTTAATTTTAACACCTCGTTTTATATTTCATTGGCTTTATTTTACTGTACGTACATATTATTAGTTTTTCTTGATCGTTATTTTAATAGTTTATAAATTTTTGCCTTATTTGTTGAGAGAACGGGATATAATGTAGCGTACCTTTTGTCTGAAAGACATATAATCATATTTAAAAAATAACCCATTGTTAATTGCTTTATTCATCCGAAAAGGAATTTAGGAAATGTACCCAATCAGATACTGAATCCGAAATAATATCTTCAATCAATAATGATATATACAACACTATTGAAAACTGTATTATCATTAACAATTAACAACAGCATTAGTTCTTTTCCAAGGACAAACCCATCATCTTTAAATAAGCCCATCTTGCAAAAGACACATATTGTGTCTTATAGTTAAAGAAAACACACAACAGACTTTTTGTATGGAAAATTCAAAAATGCTTAAATTTACAAAGATTAAAAAGCTTTCATTTTTGAATAGAACCCACGGAATGTTGTTTTCTGATCTATTTTGAAATATTGTTCGACGTAATAAGCGAACATACCCATACATACATTGTATGCATCGATAGTGATGATGAATCATAATTAATATGCGGAAGCATACATGAAAATATTTTGAATATATTTGCATTATAAATAAGAACATTTTGACGTTTCGCCAACATCGCTTCTATGCTTCGAGGATTTTGATAAACATTACTCAACTCTGTTTATCCAAATGAAATGTTATGAAAATGTGTGTTTTTTCTACTCAACCTTATTACCCATTAGTGTAAACAACTTTTAATCGATAACGGACAAGTTCACAACAGCAATTGTATTGTTTTAAGAACATTGTATACTAAAGTTTTCAAATATTTGAATAGTAATATCTAATATGAAACATTATCACCCTAGATTTCACTTTGTTTAATAGACAAATTACTTGATTAGCCTGCAAGCCCACCATACAAACGAAATCTATTATCATTTATTTCTAAATAGTCTCTCTAAAACATACATCTGCAATTTAATTTAGAAAATACAAAAATCTTATTTTTAAAACAGTTATTTATACACACATCATGCTGATCTCATATATTTAGCTGACAATTCTTTCAGCTCTCTAATAAACACATATAAAATATGAACGTTAAAGTGTAGCGAATAAAATCATAAACGGATGTATAAAACGCCCACAAACTCCCACACATAATCTTAACGTAATGACGATGTTTCTAATCCCATTGAATAAACTGATTCACAGAGTGAAAATAAAATCAAATCTTCACTCTAATTCGAATCGATGTCAACTCTACTGAGTATTTATAGCCCAGGAGGAAGGTCTTATCGAAAATTAATTTTCTATGGAAACGTAAAGTTTTAGGAGTTGGAGGTAAAAGCGTAACTAATCTGTCTAATCAGTGGTGAAGTTTTACTTTTGTTGCGTGGGAGGTTGTCTCAGAAATAGGTAGAATAGATTATTACAAATTGAATACTATGACAGATACTAATGTTGCATTCATAGTTATGTAGTACTAGCTACGCCCCGCGGTTTCACCCGCGTATGTCCGTATCCCGCAGGAATATCGGGATAAAAAGTTGCCTATATGCAATTCCAGTTGACCAGCTGTCTACGTACCAAATTTCATTGCAATCGGTTCAGTAGTTTTTGCGTGAAAGAGCAACAAACACACACACATCCTTACAAACGTTCGCATTTATAATGTTAGTAGGATTAGTTCATTTAATCGGAAACTTTTCTACCATAAGCATATAAACTTTGGGTGCTAGAAAATACGTCATATTTGCATTGCGATTTTAGAGTGCAAAATAATGCTACTGCTGGGGTCTTACTTAGCACTGATTGAAACTTGTATTGGATGTAATTTTAGTCAGACTGCTAACTAACAAAGGGAGATAGCACGACAGCTGTCGTGGTATCTTCCTCGTATATGAAAACGTACTCTAAAACGTTATGATTTCTAACGAGGCGTTCTAAGTGTACTCGCCGTATTAACTACTAACGTGGCAGTATTTTCTTAATTTTATTTTATATTTCAATGTTTTTATGCTCACAATTCTATATCATTCTATGTGATATATGCGACATACAGCCATGTTTCGTGTAATATTATAATATTACAAAAATTGTAGAATTTCAGAACTGTCCAGCTGTCCCTGTAATCTGTTCCAACTGTCCTAAAACATGAATTCAAAATGTATTGTAGACATTTCTGCTTAATACTGAAGTATTCATACTTTGTAATGTGAAATGAACTCAAATAATATGAATAATAATTGTTTAATGTCTTGGTTTAGAATGAGCCAGCTTTTATCAATTCCAAATTACATCTAAGCATGCTGTTTATACGAAACGTCATGTACAAAAGCATATTTGAGTTTCAATTAGGTTCTGTGCTGACTGAAGTTGTTTGATGAACGTGTTTTTGGTTCAGATGTCCTAAGTTACTCTAACTCACTCTTAGACGTTGAATGATATCAACTCTGTAATTAAAATGTGCATAAATAAAGACATAGTCGGACCTAATAATTGTCCAGAAAATTATTAAGTCCATATATTGAGTTTGTATTCGTATTCAAAAAACGTCTAGATTTATTTAAAGTAAAGTATTTATAAAACAAGATAATTTCTTAAATTATTTTGTGTGATTACAATTTATTATATTTCATTATAAATAGCAAAAACGACTATTTGTTTATTATAATTTTAGATACTTGGGTTATAAAAAACTTTATGTATGTAATAAACTCATTTTAATATCACGATACATCGTAACATACATCGTAATTGATTTTAAAATTTTTATTTCATAAGTGATGTATAGATCAGTGACACATATATATGAAGATTTCTATGGAAACTTTAATTAAACGGATCTTTTGCATAAAAAATAACAAACATTTACGGTCAAATAAACCAATAATTAATTAATGACTTTAGTAACATACAAATCTACGATTACCCACAAAGCGAATAACGATATAGTGCTTCATACTACGTTTGATAATAAATATATAAGTTCATAAAATCACAAGTCACGCAAAATATAAAATGCATAAGAAAATGTTCATACACAACTATCGCATTTTCAACCATCTAGTTTTCCTATCATACGTTTATAGTATAGCTATTTTTATCACGTAAGCATTAGAAAAAAATAGCATTGACAGAAAAAATCTCGCATTTTATGCCACTCAATATAAGCTTTATTAATTTTCTTTTTTCCTCCATTATACTCATATACCTATATATATGTAGAATATGAATATTACCCCCAGCTTAGACCAGTGTTCTCAAGTATTGCCTATATCGCTAATTAGAAATGCGGGATCAAATCAAACGCTCAAATGCAATTAGTACGCGGTTGTTTACGAGAATAATATTTCGACCTTTGATTGGCATTTCCGATGGCTAAATGCTGTTTATTTTTAGTCCGTTTGGAGTACTGGTTGGTAACAAATTTCATTGCCGATTTCTTTGATGAACTTATATACTAATGTTGGGAGTCGAGCTCGCTTCAGCACGAATTGGGCCAGCTCGCACCGAGGCCACCCACCACATCTCCACAGAAGATTGGCGGGAAATAGTAGATAGAAGATTGGCGGAAAATAGTAGCATGCTACTGTGTTTCGGTGAGCGGAGGAGTCTTTTATTCTCCTCGTCAAACTTTTCCTTGTCCTTTGCGAACCTTAAGCTGAATTGCTCGCTGATATATACGCTCGCGTATATATTTAAAAGTAATTCTTTAAGATTATTAAAGAATCCTTTACGATCGGTCTATTTCTTATTGCTTTTCTATATCGTCTTGTCTGCCGTCAAAATAGTCTATTGATTATGTTTTTGTAATTCAGTTGTAACAATAATAACGCAACGTAACGTAATGTAACGTTTACTTACTGTATAAAGTATTTAATAGTTAATTTCATAATCTAAAGGTACGTACGTAATCTTATTTCTATAACCATATAACAAACATGGAGTATTTTATGTTCGAGTTATCGAATCCCCTGATTATTACGTATTATATTAATTCAGTACGTTACGAAAAAAGTAATTTAAAAATTTTCACATAAGTTCAGTTACCAAGGGCACAATTTTTGTTCCATTGATTTATGTTTATGCGTTATACCCTAAAGTTTGGAACACTCGCATCGCAGTTAATAAAAACTTTCATAAAGCTGTCCCGGTGGGAATAGTTGGTAATAAGTACGACTTTTATTTCATCGTATGTTTGTATCAAACCTTCCCTTTGATATAGACACCCTTTTATACATTTAGTGAAGTTTTGATATGTGAGAACGTTTTGACAGAGATCAAGCTTTGACTAGAATTTTATAACAGGTTCTTATCATTATTCAAGACTCTAAATTCAGCAAATTTTTCGTACCTCCAAATGATATACTTCTGTAAGCAAAATACGTATCACTTATTTTATGTTAATTAACAAAATGTTTCGAGCATTTTGTATTCATTATAATACTCTAATATTTAGTAGCGGATTACGAGTCTTTTGCATTTTATTACCAACAATCTCGGTTGTATTTTTTGTTTTGATATAACAGTTCACGGTTCACCAAATATGTTTATTATATAATTATTTTTTTGTTTATTATATATTATACAAACGTAACAAGGATTTAAAATTATATGAAATCTGAAACCCTTTGTCAGACCCAAAGCTTGAGGGTCAACATGTTTCGTGTTAAATTTGTTTTACAAAGGCAATAAATACGATGTTTCAACGACCTCCCAGAATATGTAACGTAAACCAAAATATTCAATTACCGGTCAACTCGTAATTTAAGCTGGCCCTGGGCCAAGGTGTTGTATGTTGGCTTTCTTAACGAGGGAGTTGAACATTCTGGAGAATTTGGGCATAAATTCAATCATAACAGTACCGTTTCTTAAATTATTTTTAACTGATATAAATTAATTAACACGTAAGTATCTCTTCAATTGCTATGGTAAATTTGGGAACTGCCTTAAATATAAACGTTATATGTGGTAGTATTTGAGAAAATACAATTCTTCAAAAATATATACGAAAGAAACGTAGACGTAATAAGACGTATACATTTCTTAATTTTTTACAAAATAATTAAAAAAAAATCGAATCGATTAATGTGGTCAGTAGTTTGATATGAAACGGAAACGATATTAAATAAAACAAGTTTTAATCCTACCCCAATAATATGATAAATGTGAAAGTTTGTAAGGATGTGTGTGTGTGTATTTGTTACTCTTTCACGCAAAAACTACAGAACCGATTGCAATGAAATTTAGTACGTAGACAGCTGGACAACTGGAATAACATATAGGCAACTTTTTATCCCGATATTCATACGGGGTACAGACTTACGCGGGTGAAACCGCGGGGCGCAGCTAGTTCATTATAAAGAAAACAATCTATGTCCGATGTAATAATAAATTGGTCTATTGTTACAATGCCGCCGTGACAGAAGATACACCTTGTTAGTCCCCGCAATCAATCGACAGTCGACACGTAGTGAAGTATCGGGAAAGTAATTCGAGAATCTTCGCTAATTGAGTCAAACACCAGATTTCGAGCTCTTGGTTAAACTTTGCTTTCAGTAAAGAATAGCTAATGAGTAAGAGAGTGGAGAGGTCACTTGGCTAAAGTTTCGCTTACTGCTCAAGCAACTTCCATATTTTATGAGGTTAATGAACATTTTCTGCAGAACAGAATCAATTTTAATCTGAAGCGCTTAGGGTGTCTTTAATTTTTAGAATGTTTCCATGCTTACATTCGATTTTAATTAATTAAATCGATGTGTTGACACTAGAGGTTATTAAATTTAAACGTAACGATCTCTAATTTATAAAAATACGTTTTCAATTATAATGAGTAAACTTGTTTAGCATCGTTGTGTTCAGCTCATAAAATTTTATATCTTGAACGGAAAATGGCAAGCGAAGGGCACTTTGTTTGAATGTATCATCGAAATTGTTCAGTATTGTAATGTAAAGAGTGTCTTGCTCCAAGGCGCTCTCTGTAAGATGTTTTAAGCACACTCAATCTTGTCGCAAGTGCCTTTCTTTTCAATTGTCTATCACTTTCAATGAATCCCTCTTATGTAAAGGCTATCTTTTGACTACGCTTCTGAATTGTCTTTTCGGTGTCTACACGATGTATTTTACGACTTTTGAGTTTTTGTTGGATGTTCTTTTTGTTAAATAAATGATTAAAGAGCAATCTTTATATTTAAGCAATGAAAAAAGCAGTAGAATGCATTATATAATTTGAAAGTAACTATAATCATTCTACCTGGCTATGCTAGTAAAAACTGGCCGTAGGTAATTTTTGTTTGTTAAAAGAATAATAACAATAAATTACAGGAACAAGCTAAGATTTTCATTTGCGTTAAATATACAAAAAAGCACATTATATTGTTATATTCATTATTAATAATACAAATAAAAATTTCTTTAAGTTGATGAATTATTCATACTTCTGTTTAATTTGGTTTGGTTCGGTTTAAGTAAACTTTATTTTATCTTATTTGTAAGAAGCAACATGAATATATATTTTTGTAAAAAGAATATATAAAACTTATAGACGGTTACTTATTCATGTAATAAATCATAATGAAGAAAAGTCATCAATAAATAACACACTAAAATAAATTACCTTACGAGTGTTACGCTTACTGCAATCAGATCATAAAATTATGATCCAATTTAAACTAATTCGCAAATAATGGCACCGTTAACTATACTAGAATTAACGTTTATTTCTTTGAAGTGGGAATTGCTTCTCAGTTCGCATCGACATTAAAATTTTATTTGTTGCTTATTGAATTAGGCAAATTTTGATTGAAACTTACTTATTACCTCTTTTGCAACAATATAATTAGTTGAAAAATATTTTTAGATGACATTGAGACTAACGGCAAATCTTTAAGATTTAGAGTCGTAAATTCAATTCTATTTAATTTTGAATATTTTTTTCTGGAATATACCATTTATTACTCTTATAAGTCTTTTGTAGTTCGAATCACTCGTGCATCACGTGAATGAACCGTTAGAGGCTTAAATTTTGTTAGTTATTCGCCGCTGCAGTTCTGAACTTATAACGAGGCCGAGTTCATAATTTCAGGTGAATTCTTCTCATTATAAAAGGATATTTAAAGTTATTGCAAATTTCCTCACGATAATGCTTTAACAAAAGCACTTTGCCTTCTTACCACTTCAATCAATTCAATGTACACAGAAAATTAAATTTTCATTGGTTTTATTATCTAACTAGCATGTTATTATGTATAAAATTATTAACAAAGCGTTTTACTCTTTCAGGTAATTCAAAAACAACAACATCTTAAATGTATTTAAGATTTCCTAGTAAAAGGTCAGTAAAAGTCAACGGAAAAAAGGGTTTGCTGGAAAGACTCGAACAAATAATCCACCATTCTTCGATCTTTCTGTATTAGTTATGCCTATATTTTCGTCTTAATGAGTAAATTTATTATTTTTGCTCATAATATGTGTAATTTAATTTTAAAGTTTACAAAAAATAACGAATTTTCGTATTGTTCTATAGGGAAAATTATTGAAACAGATAATGATCTATCGATGGCTTAAATTCTGAGATATCAATTTCTGTCACAATGATTTGAAATATAAATCGGCTTACATTGTTCGAACACTGATCGTAATTAGTTCTCAAGACTGCGGATATTAGCTTTCGCGAACGTTTCCTATAAACGGACATTGGAGGGAAGTATTCATTACCATAGGCTATTTATTTAGGTGTGCAGTAAGATACAAGTATATAAATTAACTTTAATTATTAATAAATCAACCATATTGTACCAATTGAAGCTCAAGAAAACTTCGTAGTCGCATCGCCAAATAATTTCTCTTGTAATTTTGTTTTGTGCATTTCCGTACGATATTTGCCTTCATCGTTCCGAGCTATGATAACGTAGATAGATACATTGAAAAATTAGTTTTTTTCTACATGCTCGCCTGTACAATGAAGTGAAACCCTAACTTGTAGATTTTTAGTCCAAGATTTTTTTTTTTTTTTATGTCATAGTCGACAATGGAGCTGGGTCGCCTGGTGGTAAGCGCTACCACCGCCCATGAACATTTGGAGAGGCGTAAGGTCCAATAGTAAGATATGTAAGGCGTAAGATTCTGTCCACAGATCCACCACTGTTTTTTATATGCAAATGATAAGGCTCTAATAGAAATTTATTTAAAAAAATATTTATGTCTATTTCACAATGAAGTGTGTCAACTGGTATATCGTGGTTCAAACTGTCAAGAAAGGCTCGATTACTTTCTACAAATAAACCGATATCCTTGAAAGATAGCCTATTTCCGAGATCTTTCGAACCTAATCAAACGTTAAGAGGGACTCAATTATTTCAAATTCAATTTAAAATTCACTTAATCGGAGCTGAGATTATTCCACAAGTTTGCGATGAAGCGATAAAGCTTATATTCGAGTTCGATTATTAGAAATATTTGAGAAGGCCTTTCATTTTCAACACCTACATGTTGGGAAATTTATTATCTACTTAATGGAATAGTAAGGTAGCAACCCGGTAAAATCACATAGTATTGGCGTTCTAAAATAAGCGATTATGCGTGTACGAGTTTTTATATGTATGAGTGTATGAGTTTTCATTTTATGTATGTATGAGTTTTTATATACGAGCAAATGTTAACCGCTTTCTTCGTACAATGGTTATGGTATAAGTAAGGCATCTTAGAGCTCAGATCCAGGTGGAAACTTAATATGAAAGGCTAGTCCCTACTGAGAATACATATTGTATTCTAAATTATTCATTCATACAGTTACACATTAAATGCATATTAATTTTATTTCAAATACATATAACATTCTTTGCAGATATGATTTCTTCTTTATGGATTATTAAGGTGGTTGATAATATTTTAAGAAGATCTTAATACCTTTATCCTCAAAAATTATGTTAGAATATTTCTACCAAATGCCATATCCAATGAATTGAGTTGGCATTGCACATAACTTAATAAACCTACATTCACGTGAAAAAATTCTGATGGAATTTAGGCAAAAATCCTCGCGCGCAGTGTAATTAAAAGTTGAGATTTTGTAAGCTTAATTATGTTAGCTCGTTTTGACGACTGAGATTCTCGTTTGCTTTAGTAATTGGGCACTCTATGCCTTTTATGTTAGATCGCCTGTGTGAAATTTTCAAATTTTTTTTAATTAAAAAAAAAAATGCATTACAGCTTTATTAAACAGACTAAATTTATGTGTATGTTGTTACAACAAGACTACACATTCCTTTTGTTAATAAAAGTTTGTTTCGTAGCATACTCATATGAGAGAATCTTATTAGTCACTTACCAAATAAAATAAAATATAAACATCATTTCACACACACAACACTGTTTTCAACCTATTTACCTTAAAAATACTGTTATTTAAGGTTGTACCTATTTTTAACACGCTTTTATTAACTTCACCTGTATGTTTGTTTGTTTGTTTGTTTGTATGTTTGTTTGTTTGTTTGTAACTGACTTCTTTGGGCGCGATTTTGACCCACTTTAAACGGCCAGATTTCGTTCAAACTTTGTAGATTTATTGAGGACCGATGACAATACACTAATTTGATAAAATTATTCCAGTTTTCAATTTGCAAAATATGATTTTTGTTAAAGCGTGTTTTATAGTTTTTTTAAACTATTATATTTTATTATGTTATTTACGTTAACAAAATGATTTTATCTATATAATAGATGGTGTTACAAAGTAAAAAGCTTTTTTCTTATTTACATAATGCGCGGGATTCTCGCCAAGTTTCCAAAACTTAAAATATTTTCTTAACACCGTGTCGTACGAAAGCTTAAGAGCTATTCGCTCTAAGAAGTGTATGTTTATGCTGGATATAAAATAGGATAAAACTTGCGGATATAAAATTTTGCAATAATTTAAAAATATTTTGATTTAACTGCGGTTACAATATAATCTTTTATCCTTACTTCAATCCTAATTATATGTTAATAAGCCACAGCTTGTTATAATTTGTCCTGAAAATCTTTTTACAGCTTATGCAATATTATTGATCTTGGCATACATGCAGTTTTATATGCTACTATTCTTTTTGATTACAAGATTGATATGGATAATATATAATTGAATGTCATATCCTGTTATAATCGTTAAACTGATTTGATAAATAAAAAAATTATATGCTTCAGGAAAAAATATATATCCAATTTTCTTTGGAGTAAAGTTTTCAACAGTACACAGTTGATTTAATGCCGTACCATAATGACATAGGAAACTTTTAAATTTACTTTGTTTAATTTTTGCATATTATCTGGAAGTTGGGAAAAGCGTATACCATTTACCGACAAAAGGGTATTGGAATTTGTCGGATAGACTTTCTTTCCTATTGTTTGTTTAATTCCAATATTGATACAGTCTGTGGGCTGTTGAAAGGTTTCGATTTATTAATTGTATTTTCAATCTGAATCTCTTCTCTCCCAACTGGTCGCTTTTTTGCATTTGACGCTCGCACTATGTTCCATACATAGTGAAAGTGAAAAGAAATAAATCGATTAAATTGTATATCTCATTTACAATCATGTGTAATCTGTAAAAATAAACTTGCCTATGTGAAAGTAGTTCATTTATTCATTACATGTGTGTGTATGTGTGTTCTTTTATTATAACCCCAGAAATGAAGGTGTAGGTAGGTGTAGGTGAGGTGAAAGTCGCCGTTGGCATTAGGAACACTGCAAATCTATTGCGAGCTGAATATAATAACAATACAATACAATGCAATTAATGCTGTCTCAAATGCAAATATCAAATGTTATTTGCCAGCTCTAATACTTTATTTATATATCATAGATTGTGCTATCTATAATGTTATAAGGCTATATTACATGCAACATCAATTGTATGTAGTGAAATCCATTCTCCGATAGTTAGGTATTGAATACATTTCATATGCAAAGCAATCAGTGTTAAGCTTCTCTTGGCATTAATTTGTACGTATGCAGAATAATTTTAGGAATTCTCAATATTGTAGATGCAAAACTGTGTTTGCTTGTTAATTTTCTTGTTTGTTTATGTTAATTTTATGTCGTGACTGTGTTTTTATGGTAGTACTAGCTGCGTCCCGCGGTTTCACCTGCGTATGTCCGTACACCGTTGGAATATCGGGATAAAAAGTTGCCTATATGTTATTACAGTTGTCCAGCTATCTACGTACCAAATTTCATTGCAATTGGTTCTGTAGTTTTTGAGTGAAAGAGCAGAGCAGTGTGTTTGTACAAACATCCTTACAAACTTTCGCATTTATAATATTAGTAGGATAGGATTTTTATGCTTAGAGATAGTTAGGGGATTAGAGAAACGTAATCTTTATTTACCACGGTGAAAATTGAAAATTCCTCCTAAACAGGCAAAGCCGTGAGTAGAAACTAGTAATCCAAATCGTGTTAATATTATGTAACTCTTTATTTCTGTTTTTTATATTTGTTATATTATAAGCATCAAAGAAGTTTTTTGTATTTATTACTGCATTACTGTACATTTAGAAATTAAAGATTTTTTTGCGAATGTATAATAGATATATTTATCATAATATTATATCCCGCACGTTTTCAATTCTGAAAGCTATTGACAAAGTGAAACACATAACGAAGATTGAAACTGAAATATGTATGGACGGTGATCGATACAAAATAAAAATGTTCCGTTTCTTTATGGGATTGTCTATTAGAGAGTAATCAAACGTATTAATATCAAAATTATAGGTATATTAACGTTCAAAGAGTATATCGTTACTCTCATGGTCAGTGCAGATGTGCATTCCATGCAGTCCCGTTTCAGCTGGTGACCACAACGCAATACGAGCAGTCCTAAATATAACCGTTGTTATTTTAGGCTCTTCCGCATGTCAGCTTTCATGTATTTTTGGGTGTGACTCAAACGCTTGCTGCCTTAAAGTGCATCGCACTTGTGTCGAAATAGATTCGCTGCCATGTGCTTTTAGATGTGCCGGATAAATTATAAAAATATTTAATAGACACAGAATATAATTCAATGTAATTTGAATTGTTCCTAACAAAGAAAAACAATTCTTTTAGATAAATTTGATAAAGTTCTAACTTCCACTTGTAGCATTTGTATTATATAATAATACATCGCAGTATATTATTAAACTGGTTGATGGTCAATTGATTTTATTTGTTTTTTTTATTTAGCCTGGCCTGCAGACTTACCATCAAAATTAATTCGATCTTGATTTTATTTTCAATTCGATTATGGTTCTAATTCGACTTCCATTTTGAATTCTTACTTTGCAATAGTTTCTAGAACGATATAGTACCAAACTATCAAAATAGATCAAAATATTTGTTCAAGATTAATTTAATTTTGAACCACACCACAACCGTGCACTGTCTTAGTTTTCAATACCAATTCAGTGTTCATACGAATCAAACTCAATTGAATTAGATTTCTATAGTGTTGGGAACAAGCCCCTGGGTAGGTGAAATTCTAACCTCACGGATAAACTATAATGATATTACAATAAATGTGTGTATATTATAAATTTATTATCATTTAACGCTCAGTTAGAGAAAAAAGGTATAGGAAACAAAATAAATACTAAAAACATTACTTTCCGAAGGGTCAATAATGATGTAACAGTACTGCTTTATGTAAATGCAAAAACCCAGCACTGATAAACCTCTTGATATTATATGAGAAGGCCCTTTAAACGTTAATCGCATTGTGGTTTAAACAAACATTGTCTTGGAACAGTTAATACTGTGGTGACACTCCAGCGACGGTTCTGCAAGCCACATAAACTCATACGGTGACCGATGAGACTATTATTCTCATATTTTGTTAATAAATCCGCAATAGAATTATGTAGAAAAAACATTGCTTTGGGAAAACAAACTTATAAAATAATGATTGTATGAGGTTATATTGCCCGTTGTAATTGTAGTTTTAGGTTATTTAAGATCTTTTAACTATACTATAGGCGGCCTGAATTCAAATAAATAGATAAGAAGAAATAATTTTGTTTCAAACTTTATTTATTAAAAATGAGTATTATCGAATTAAGAGCAAATTTTTCTTCTAACTAATAGGTATACGTCTATTAGCTGACCGGGTTAGCGTTATTCTGCCAATAACATATCGCTTAGAACAAAAAAAGTTAACAACCTTTTCTCATTACTACAGAGTAAATAAGGCGTTTCTAACATGTAATCAACTACAACAGTGACACGATAATTATGTACACAGAATGGAAATTTCTAATGTCACATTTTAAAAATTCCACTCTGTATATGATTATACAGGAAGTCCCGTGTAGGGTACGATGCTTTGACATCCGTTGCTTTGATCGATTTTCTTTAAGTGCACTTAAAAAAGGAGATCACCTTTCTAAACTCAGTTCAATCGAAATTTTCTTATAAGTTTTCAGACTGGATGGATATTCATCCATCCTAGAACTTTTTGGACACACACGCGTTAACCACTATGAAAGAAAGGCAGTCTTATTCAAGAAATTTATTTAGTTATACATAACTATTTGTTAATACAACAATTATTTATAAAACTGTTAGCTTTCCGACGGGTTTACTCGCGTAGTAAAGGAAAAGATATACAGTCGTAGTTTTCTAACTATCGCTGTAACAAATTGACACTAAATTGATCAAATCAATTTAGTGTTAAAAAAATAGAGATATAACAAACAGATTTACTTTTTTTATATTTCATTATATTCCTAATATTTGTAGGGATTAGTAGTAATTTTGTGTAAACAATTTGTTTCAATATAACTGTTAAACCTTAATACATTATTAACGTATACTAATAAAAATAAACAGCCGGGACCGTAATTTAGTATCACTAGAACTTTCCTTTAAATAAAGTGATGTATTGTATGCGAATACCTTTCAAGTTCTAGCCGAATTTTTGTAATTAATATTAATTAAGTTAAACTTACACTTCGAATATAAATTGAGTCATGTAACGCCAGCATTGAGAGCTTCTGAGCTGAGCATTTCTTAAAAAAAATGTATGTAGACTTTAGACGCTAAATTCTTTAATGATTTACACATGAAATGCCTTTTATATGAAACTCTGAAGTACATTCATAAATATTTGCAGTCAAAGCACCTCATGCTGCATTTATTTTGAATTTAAGCATTTCGTGCTTACCTTGAATCATATTCTGTAAACTATGACATTCAATGATATATTCAAATGCAAAGATTAGAAGCAGGTATCATTGCAGTTTGTAAAAGATTATTTAGGTTCTTAAAGAGTTGCGATTGTGTTAAATTGATATTAGAATTATTAGCCAGTTACTTGATATATTTGTTGTAGAAGGTTTATAATAAATAAAATATAGCTACCATTAAAACATGCATATTGCCAATCAATCGGCATTCGGAATCAATCGGCATTCGGAAAGGTTATTGAGGTTTTAATATAAATTTTCATAATATTGTATTGATTTATATTTATTATGTATAGATAACAAAAAAGAATTGACTCTTTTGCGTATACAAGCAGTATACAACTGGTTGTAATAACGTATAATGTAAAATAATCCTAATAATATTTTAAATGCGATGTGTGTGTGTGTTTGTTACTCTTTCACACAAAAACTACTAAACCGATTGCAATGAAATTTGGTACATAGACAGCTGGACAAATGGAATGGCATATAGACAACTTTTTTACTAAATCCCAACTTACTATGATATGCGACCGAACCAATTTAGATGTATACTGGTACAAATTTAGTTTGTATTCAGAGAATGTAGAGTATCCCGGAATTGCCACGGGATCGGAAACTGTGAGAAGAAACCCCCGGGAATGTCTATCTTGTCCTTAGACTACGCGGAACGAACCACGGGCGAAAACTATTAGAAAATAAAGTAACAGACAGTTCGCACTAATAAACAAGTAAAACTAAATTTACTGGTAAAAAAGATACTCGGAACTATTAATGGCACAAGTTGAAACGCAATGAACCAAAGTTTTTTGGGGATGGAAACTTTGAAATGAATAAATTTTCACAGCATGAATGTAATTAAATTTCTATTTAAGATTAAGGAACAACTCGTTTTCTTTAATTTCAGTTAATAAATCGCTAAGTGCTCAGAACATTTGCAATTTAATGAAATTACGATTTCCGGTTTCTTTTTTCAGTTTTTTTTTTAATTACAATGTTATAGAAAGATTAGATACAGAAATAGTACACATTTTTGTTCGGAGACACATTCGTGTCTTTACCATGTATCTTATACCTTTAAACGAGCAATTCTTGTATATATATATATATATATATATATATATATATATATATATATATATATATATATATATATATATATATATATATATATATATATATATAATTGAAATCTCGGAATCGGCTCCAACGATTTTCATGAAATTTAGTATATAGGGGGTTTCGGGGGCGATAAATCGATCTAGCCAGGAATCTTTTTTAGAAAATGTCATATTCGTGTTTTATTATTCATAGCTGGACAATTGAAATAACACATAGGCACTTTTTATACCGATATTTCTACGGGATACGGACTTACTCGGTTTCAACCGCGGGTCACAGCTAGTTTAAGATAATCTAATAACGACTGATAGTAAATCATACATTCATAAATATTTTTTCCAGTCCATTACAATAGCTACATAAAATATGCACCGAAAATAATATGATGTATACCTTCTTGGTCATTCGACACTTTATAAAAATTGCTAGTAAATTTCAGTTGACACTCTTAGTAAATAAGGAAAATACGACTTCAGGGAATTGTGAAATCCACCTGGTGCTGAGTGTTATAATTGTGGACCATTTTCGTCTTGCACGTGCCAAACATAATTATTCTCGGAAGGTTTCCTATAGAGTATTTTTTCGAAACACCATGGCACCTTTAATTTTATCTGAATAAACTATTTTCGTAACAAGAGATGAGGCTATATCAAAATTGTTTATGTTAATGTTTTGGAAAGAAAAATAAAAATTACTTGGCATTAAACCGAAGATTAATTTCTAATACCATCAAGAAGACTTTAACCAAGTGAACTTAATAAACAAGCGAATATACAGGCAGGTAATAATTATTTCAATGTTGATTGATTCTAATTGAAATAAGATGAATGACATGAACCTTTTGAACAGAATAATTAGAAATTAATGAGTCATTTTCAGGATTTGAACCTCCTAAATAAAAAAATTCTAATCGATATAATTTTATTATAAAAGGGATTCGAAAATAAATACAAAACTAGACTAGCAACTTGACAAAAAAATCACTTTTTAAAATGCTTAAAAAAATTATTATGCAACGAAAATGTTAGTGGTTAAAAATTAGTATAACGAGATACGACCAAACAAAGTTATGTTTACAAGTTAAACTCATTTTGAATAAATCTTGGCTAATTAAATAACAAGTTGACCTTACCCTTTATAATCTGTCAGATTACGATCCTAATGAACATTTAACGAAAGATGAATTTTCATACCATTAGTTAGTTAAGCTTTGAATCGGACTCTGCTAATTTAATTAAGAAACTGTTGATATTTTATACAGAATTTTCTGGAACTTTAAGTAGATAGTAAGTCTAATTCCGTGTCTTATTTTTGAGTGCACTCTTTGCGAAGCAGATTTTTCTTAATCTCTTTAAGGCTAACAATGTATAAAAGTAGTTTGGTACTTAATGGCTAAAGTCTACTGCTTAATAGACCGTACAAGATTTTTGTCTATATTGATGTACGTATGTTTGTTTCAGTACGCTTACTCGTTTTCTTTTGACTATTTACAAAAATATTCATTTGGTTTGCTCAGTCTTTTTCTTTTCATTTATTTAATATATAAGAAGTAAAGTACACGTTTAAATAAAAAAAAATGTTTGATTTTTTTTAAACCAATTTATTTAACATTTTATGATTTCGCAAAACGCTATATAAACGATAAATATATCGATCATATTTAATAGGGCTAGATTTAACATAATCTTAATAAATATATGAAGAAATCTTTGATTTAGAAACGTTTTTTTTTATTACTTATGATTGTCTTCAATGACACGCAACCTTTATCACAGTATAGAGGGAAGTATGCAATGGAACAACGCCTTTGATCTCGCTATTAAAACCAAAAACGTAGACAATGTCGCCGTTGCCACTACTTAATAACAGTAAATAATGCTTTTATGAAAAAGTAGATCATATCACGTGATGACGAATTTAAACTACTCACAGGACAAGGATACTCCTTGTGCTACCATTTTAGCAAAGTAATTATATGTCACTTTTAATTATATACATACAAGATACCTAGAAATAGCGGCAGCCCCTAAATAGTGTCCCAAGCTGCTTAAAAACATAATATGTGTAACTCGGGCTCGTGTATGTCTCTGTCCTTGCCTTCCGCATTATTGACCTGTGTACACGACTTTATTGGATGACTTTATGGATTATTAGATATGATTACTAGACTGTGCCTAATGCTAGCTTGTTCGCGGCATAACCATATGATATTTTTTTTATCACATTTTTCTTTGCTCAAAATACACGATTAGCATTTATTAATTGGTTTTAAAATGATGAAGATATTACACTAAAAATGTAACAAGCTCTTAATTTACAGATGTAAATTAAAATTTAAACACTTACAATTTTGTAGTACATGTCTCATTTATTGGTAATTTTATATAATGAACTCGTTGTTATTTCGCCATATTGAAGTTCTGTATTTGAATAATAAATTGTGCTCATAGTGTGAGTGAATTGTACGCTTAACGCTTACTAATTGCTCCGGCATTCAACACATTATTTAGTTGCTAGTTCACTTTTATTTAACTTCGCACGAAACCTTTGTGAAAATATTGCAAAATTACTTATGTGCTACATACGAGTATGGTTTTGCCTACTGTTGCAGTAACTCTGCCTTTCTGTCTCTTTTTCATACTAAAAACATTATACAATAAATCACGCTAGAAAAATAACATCTAGACAAACATGTAACCATAATTGTATTAACCAAAAACGGATGATTTTCTCAAATCAACTGTATTGTTTTATTTCTGGTACTCGATAACTTGCAGGTTTTCAATTGATTGACGTAATTCTTTTTGCGTTTGATAGGAAATTATTGTCATTTAGTATTTTGATATCTTAAGTGGTTACCTCTTCCTCAGGACATTTAAAAAACCAATTCTTGAAGAACCTTGAACCTTGTCGAACTAATAAATGACCTAAAGTTGAACTAATAAATGACTTTATTATAATTATATGTATAATTAAAGTGGAACATAACGAAATAGGTATTTGCTATCAGTATTCAAAGGTGAAAAATAACATTTGTTCTGCCTCAAATAGAATGTATGAAATAAGCCATACGATGTATAACAACAAAGGGAAAATGGAAAAGCAAAGAATGCATCGCTACGACACACACGGCGTAAATGAGATACGGGCGAGGTGAAAATTATTTGCTTGGATTTTCCCTCCACACAACCTTCTTGAGTATGTTACATGTATATCTTGATAAAATTAAAGTTCGCTGAAGCTAAACAACTTCTCGTGTTGTTCTGTTATTACAGATACTTTATATTTACCGCTAGTTTTATAAACTTTAAAAAGTCTTTATTATCTTCTTATAAGTCGTAACTTTATACGAATCCACCTTTTACTAATATTTTAAAAATATTAATCTGAAAATTCAGCGTGTAAAATAGGAAAAGATGTGCTAACTCGTATAAGGATAATGGACTATACAGCTATCTAGATAAATAACTATCTAGGATCATTAGAGCTTAGTCGACTTGAGGCGACCATTATTTTGCAATGCAAATTTAATCTTCAGTAACATATCAGTGTGTGGCGCCGGCATAACACAATTATCAGCACCATTATAGCAATATAGACTTTAATGTGGTGAACATACGATGGATATTGTTATTAATCTTATTATTCCTGTATAAAAGGGAAACGTAGCAGCATTTTGTTTTTCCCTCACAAGGACTTTATTGATTGTAAGTGCTCTCTAATTAGTAGACAACAGCTGTATATTTTCGGAATCTGTTTAATTTTTATTTCAGTTATATTATACACTACAGGTGTAGGTATAGTATGTAACATAAGATTAATATAGATATAAATTGAACAAATATATAATGAGTACTCGTAATCAAGATTCATTACGCAAAATTATAAAGAGAATATAGATCGAATACAGTAATGTCGAAATCCATAAAGTTTGAATGGAAAGAATGAATGAGTCAATTAATATTATATAATCACGAAGGAAGTTGGTGGGAATCAGTAATAAAAAGTCATTGTCTCTTGTTAAAGACCAAATAAAATGCAGGAAAATAATTTATTTAATCTTTAAATGTATCGTCTATTTATGCATTTTTTCCAGTGTCTGTTTTTGAAGAATTCCACTTAAGAAATATTACAAGTAACATAAATACTAAAGTTTATAATAAGATAGTAGAGATAATAACTAATTAATACCATCTCAAATAAAACTTTCTTTCCTTAAAATTAAGTTTCTTATCGAAAAACATTCAACTCAAGTCCTGATTATCCTTATGTGATAATCTAAATAAAATCGAGGCAAAGAAACAAAAGCATATTTTAAGAACCCCATTAAAAGTTTGGTGAAAAAGGATTTTGAGACTAAATTTCAATTCAAAGAACTCACAGATTTAATCTTCAGCTATTCATATATTGTGAAATTCATTTCAGAATCACTCTCATTGTGTACGCTTTTAAGTTTATAAGGAAATTTGCGTTATGTAATTTTCTTTTTTAAGTATACAATATTTTTACCACAAGAATAAGTCGTAAGCTACCTTCCTCCTCTGTTTTAGGACAAATGAAACAATCAACGCAAATCTACTCTTACGTACGACACCGCAAAACAGAAAGATTTTTTTTTTACTTTATCACGGTAAATAATATTTTTGTAAATATAAAATATATATGCAGTGAATTGTATAGATTTCAATACAAAAAACGTTAATATGTTTACAGCTACTATAAATTATTGGTTAATGAAATGAAATTAAATAAAAAAATTAAATAATGAAAATAGAACGTTTTATAATTTTTTGTTGATATATTATACAAATCAAAACTTATAAAAACTTAGCAGATGGAGTACAACTATTATATTTTCAGTTATTGTCGAATTCATATTGTTCGATGTTATCAAGAAATTAATATAAATTATAATATTATGGCAAACAATTTAAGCTGATATCGTATTTATATGAATAAATAACACACTTCTGAATCGCGCAAGCATCAAACCGTTCCCGCCCCTGCTTCTCCATCTCCCAGCCCTTCCCAACCTCTTCCTGGTACTCCCGTGGCACATACCACTCGTTCCGGAAGGAGAGTCCGTTTTCCACATTTTTAGCGCCCTTCACCAGGTCTGGAGAGAAGTGATATGTATATATTACACAAACAAGTATTTAAATAATTTATTTACATATTCAAACATAACACAATCATTCACTACTCTAAAACTCAGAGAATAGACATTCATTACACTGATACAAAATAATTATAATATTTATTATTCTAAACGATAGTCGGTATGAGCCTAGTATGCGTACCGCGACTAAAATATCGGAATAACAGCGGGTAGGTGAAAATCTTTTAACTTTAAATGTAAGAATCCAATATGGATTCATTCGTTCATTTTAATAATTAAATACGCTAACTTGTTTTTAATTAATTGTGAAATCAGTAATTTATTGTCCTTAAAGTATATCTGCAAAGTGGTGTATTATAGACGTGTATTTCTTCTCTTTCGGAGTGGAATAATGCAAGTGTGAAAGTGAAAGAGGATTTCCTGTTATAATCCAAAAGGTACTTGGTACGTAGACAGCTGGACAACTGGAATAACATATGGGCAATTTTTATCCCGATATACCTACGGGATACGAACTTACGCGGGTGAAACCGCGGGGCGCAGCTAGTAATCTATATCTCTAAAACATAAAAAAAACGTCTATTAAAGTTAGCAGTTCTGATAATAAATAAATTAAAGTGAAAGTGTAAAAACCAGTTCAATGTAATTTACGGTGAACATAAATATAGGTTTTACGATATGTTTCATCAATAATCTATTTATAATTTATAAGTACATACCTAGATCGTGAGTACTATAACTCACATAGGTTCAGAATAACCTTCATCTATTTATAATTTCAGTTTTCGTCACGCACGTTTTGGTGTACCATTTTAACAGTAAAATTTGTCCCATAAATAGAAAATTTTATGAATATAAACTCGATAATATTCATGCAGTTACACCGCAAAAGAAAGATAAATATGACTGAATTCTGGACAGATTATTCAATCATTGTTTTAGATATTAATTACGCAAAATAATCGAAATAATGATAGATACTCATAGTGTTTATGGTGATTCAACACCATTAAACTATAAATAGTTCTACAGATAGGTTTAGAGTCTGCTATAAATACAGTGTTTATATAAACGATGTATTTTTCATGATTTTAGCGATCTAAAATATTAAAATCTAAATTATTATGATACAAAAATATTTTCTCGGCTCGTCTCGGCTCCGCCTGGATTGCAAGATTCCTGTTTTATCCCAAGGGAGCATTTTATCAGGATAAAAATATGTAATATGAATATGTAGATAAAATATCCTATGACCCAAGTCAGTTCATACCCTGTCTGTATACCAAATTTCATCAAATCCGTTCTGTAGTTTCAACGTGATTGCCGGAAAAACATCCAAACAAACAAACTTTCACATTTATAATATTCGTGTGATTATGGCGTATGTGAAATTAATTATTTAAGAAGTCTGTAAGTCAATTATCTAAATCTGAGCTTAAAACAAAATCTGTCATAACACAGAATGCTTGAACAAACCTTTCAGTATCAAAGTTATACAATGAATTTATGTACAAATAACCTAAGGCATTTTGAACGAGGACTCACCAAGTTATGACATATTGTTGTACTAATGTTCGCGTGGAATGCTTTACGTATCATGTATTTTTATTACGAGTAAATTATATTTAGCCTATTGATGAAAAGGATACGTTTTTATTATCAACCGTATCTTCTTATATAATCATGGCTTAATGAGGCAAAGATAAGCAATCAATTTACCTACGATTACCTACGATATTTATCATTGTAGAAAAGAAAATATCCTACACTGAACTAGTAATGCATGTCATAAATAAAAAAAATGTTCATTTAAATGGACACTTAGGGATGATCGAATAAAATGTAGTGAAGAAAAAAAAATTCGACGAATAATTAGTTTGCTTATTGAAACTATAGTTCTTACTATATTGTATCAATTGTATTAACTAGTAAAATTTAATGAAGTATTAATATATAAGTGACTGAAATAGTAAACAAAGACACAGTTAGATACTATCTAGTTGTACGCTTATACAATTATCTACGTCTTTTTATATCTTTCAACAAGTAATATGATAATTTCGCTTTTATATTTTTTGTCTGGTAAATCGTTACCTTTTAAATGATAGCAATATAAATTCTCTTTCCTTATTAGTTGTACCTATAGATTCATTGCGTGTTTTACACATTACTATTATATCCGTTTTGAATCGTAAAAGTAGTGCATTTTATGAGTGTACACTTACTTTTATTGCTTCGTGTAATGGAGGATGTGTTGCGATATAAACAGAATGTGTCTCATATAACATACGCTTTGAAGTTAATAGCTTTAGTTGTGTGTTAATTTCTTTTACACATTGTTCATATTCAGTTAAGTTTTCACTGATTATTCTAGCGTATTTGTTTTAAAAGAACTCTTTTTGTTTTTTTTTTCTCCTTCTTATTTTATGCAAATTTTCTTTGTTCTTACATCAACACCTAGTTTCAAATTGAGATGAAGTTGGTAGTTATATAAATAAAGTATTATGACTGGTTCTCGTTTACATAAATACAAGTTATGGTAAGTTCGTTTAGCTTCAGGCTGTGAGGCCGTTTCGAATTTCAGTTATATGATGAAAGTCATAGAATATACGAGTATAAATATTATAGGAAAATATAAATATAGAGTAAATTATAATAATTAACAACACGTTATCGTTTCAAGAACAAACAAATCGAATAAAGCACAACAAACAATCACACGTGCAAATATTTGCCGTAAATGACTAATTTTAATGAACACAACACCTCCTGAGCGTTATGACATTGTAAATATTGAAGTTCAAATTATATTACATAATTTCCTCATCGCATGACTGCCCTCGTCATAGTTTCGTGCAAGTTTTGGGGCAATCGTTTTGAATACGATGTCTATTGATTTAATATCTTTACTATTTGATAGTGTTGTCTAGATGAACAAGCTCCCAAAAAAAAAAATAATAAGACTTAAAACAGAGATGAAAATTAAATATATATATTAATATTATCGACTGACTAGAAATATAGATATGAAGGAATATTTAATTGCGAATGTATTATTTATTATGGCAAGTTTTTCTTTAATTAAAAAAAAATATATGTTATGGTGAAAAGATAGTTTATGGACATGAAGGAATATTTAATTGCGAATGTTTTATTTATTATGATAAGTTTTTTTTTAATTAAATAAGAATATATTATGGTGAAAAGATAGTTTATGGTCGAAGCTCCAAAGTGGATGACATAACACTAATAGTTTTTAATTGATAGTACTTTTATTTAATTTCTGAATATTTGTATAGCTTAGTTGGTCAAATACAATAATGTATTGCAAGTTTTCGTTCTATCTTAAACACATTAACCAAGATTTCTTATATGAATTTGAATTTCAAACTTCTTCTTCTTGCGGTGAGAATTAATTAAAAGGAAGAAAAACACTTTCAACTTACAAGATGTGCTTATAAAGTAATAACGACCCATAAATTATGCAAAATTCTTCTGAAATTTGTTGACTTTTGACATCAGTTAGTGGTTACTTTACATAGATTACGCAGGTTTTACACCTGATTTTGAGACATTTCAAATTTTAAATTTATTTACTTTGTCATGTTATGTCTCAACTTTATAATGTTATTGGGAATTTGTAGAACTAATAAGGAACTTCTCTAAGTAGATAAACAGTTTAAGAAAGTCACCTAAAATTTATTATACATTCTTTGACAGTTAATTTATAAAGGAATGTCAGGTCAGAAAGATATTTTAGCTTTTCGCCCGGGTTTATTCTATTTAATTATAATATTTAATCATGTAATAATAATACTGTACATTTTTTAAATTGTTAACATTTATTCTTCAAATACACGCGGAGAAAAAATCTTAAAATCTTTAACGGTTCAGCCGTTTTTGAGTTTATATAGTTATAGTAGTTATAGTAGTAATGTAGTTAGAGTTGTGCACCTAAATAATACTGCTTTTTTCCTTTTTTGTTAAGTTATAAATGAGCTTATTAGGATACTTTTTCATTATTTTTAGCCTTTGTAAAGGCTCCTTGTTAATAAAACTCGAATCTTGATATCCGGGCGGAGCCGGGAAGAGCTTCTAGTAATTTATATATTATGGTATTAAAATACATTATTATACCTATTGCTTAAAAATGCATGAGGGCAATATTGTGACATTCCGGTGACCTAGAAATATGGAACTATTATTCTAAATTATTGTTAAACTACTCATAGTAGGTATAATGGCAAAATAAATACAAGATGTTTTATTTCAAACGTTAAACAGTTTAGAAGTTTTATCAAACCAATCCTGTTCATTCGTTATCTTTTCAATCTTAAGAAATATACCCATTCAAACTTTTTCTATTTGCTCTCATTTAAATAGGAATATATTTTACGATTTGTTGAATATATTATTAGCATATATATCAGACAGATTCTAGTTATTTAGTAAGAATATTATAGAAATATCCAATAAGTTCAAAGGCACTGAATTAAGCACATTGTGAAATCGTGACTATTCATATACAGCTGAAATTACGCAGTTTAAAATTATTGGAGAACAATATTTATTCAGAATTAAGCTTTAAAATACTACAAATTTGCTTATAAAAGATCTGTTTTGTTTAATAGTCACATCTATGAACAAAATACACATATGTAGAATCGAAAAGATGAAAAGATAAATATTGTTTAAACAATAATTTTAAATAATATTAATGTATATACGTATAATGATTCCTAATTAAGCGGCCACATAGTAACTAGCCTAATTAATTGTAAAAAAGATAATATGTTACTTTACTTGTGGCCAGATTTAGAGCATCTCACATTTCCAATGGATTCAATTGAAAAGTATTTAAAATGGCAAAGCAAACACATTTCCTCGATCAAACACCTATCTGTCTATACACGTAGTTAATGGATTTTCATTGCAAGACTTCACTGCTTGATGATGTATTATTTTACACCCTACTATGACGACGTCTTCTCATATTTTCTCTTAAACAAACCTTTCTCTAGGAAGTATCTCTTTTTCGTCTGATCACAACAAATAAAAACATTAATTATTGCTCTTAGATTGTAAAATATTTCAAGAAATGATTATTTTGTGAGATGATTTAAGAGTGCTTATAAAAGTGCATGTCAAACTAACTCGGTTTTACGAATACTGAATTATATTTTTACGTCTATTTTCATTTATCATTTGAATCATTCTTCGCAAAATCAAAACAACTTATGATATTGAAATGGTTAAGTCATTCACTAATGCATTTTCCGTTCATTGTTTGCTTCATAAAAGCGTCCATTAAATTTATCAAACTAAAATCGTTAATGATTTATAGTGCTTCATTCGAGCTGAAATATTGATAATCGATGAATAAACTCCGTGAGAAATTTGTATTCAGCACTGTATTTGATATTTTTTGTTAAAGTAAATCAATGCTTTGATTTTTGATACGTATATTTATTGAACCGTAACGTAAATTACAGTTTTCAATCAATTTATCTTGCTTTTAGAACTTTTTACAATGCACCTATGAAATATGATATTATAATAATAATCATATCTAGCGGTTTGCCCTGGTTTCGCCCGTGGTACATATATTAATGTCTATAGCCCTCAGGGATCACGTTAACGTTGAAAGAATTTTTGAAATCGGTTCCGTAGTTCTTGAGATTATCGCGTTGAAAGAAACAAACAAAATCTTTAGCTTTATTTAATAAGTATAGACAATTTTATGAGAATGAAGTCACCTTGACAATACAACAGCAGGCGTTAGTTGGACAATACTATTATAAATCTTACCCGAAATAGAACATTTCAATTACCCTCTCTCTTATTCTAGGTAAATCGGTTATATAAATTCTCAAGCCGCGGCCGGATTAACTGCAACTTGGGTATCCGTTACGTTCCAATTACTTCCGAAGTGTCAAATAAATGTCCATGTTTCGTAGCAATTTGAGTTCTCCTGCCTTCAGCGATTGTAAGGGTCGCCTTATTTTAACAAATGTACAAGAAGTGTTATTTATTTATTGTACACTGGTATTCATCCTAACTTCATATGTTAATGTTAATGCCACTTCGAAAACCACTTTTAAAATAGATATTGTATGGAGAGAGAATAAAAAATTATTCTAAATTTTATGCCAAGTAACGCTATGACACTAATATTATAAATGTGAAAATTTCTTTGTTTGGATGTTTGTCCGTCAATCACAGTGAAACTACGTAACGGATTTTGATGAATTTTGGTATACGGACCGGGTATGAGCTGACTTGAATGATAGGATATAAATTTTTTATTCCAATTAAATGCTCCTTGGGATAAAACAGGAACCTTGGTATCCTGGCGAAGCCGGGACGAGAGTCTAGTTTTTCATAATCGGTGTTGTGGTTTTGCTCTAAAAGTGTTACAGACAAACATACATTAGTATTTATAATGTTAGTATGATTAAAGATTGAACGCTATTTCGACACGAATACGTCATGGAAATTTGTTCAAGATTTGAAATAATAGAATTCACATTCTCTTATTCCAACAATAACTGAATTATTATAATATAATATTTTTAGTAGAAGATTTTTTCAATTTTATCTCAATAATTCCAGATCCATGTATCATGCAAATCCTTATTTTGATATGATTAGAATATAACTCTTATGTATAAAGTTTGAAATTATTAATGAGAATGTGTTGTTTTTTTATTAGAATTTGTTCACTTTATAGCTGCCATATATGACTTTAACTTCATTATTACACTCTGCTCCGTAATGAGACATGATTCACGCGGTAATAAAATGTATAAATCAAATTATTTACGTACATGATACATCACCAAATTCGTACCATCGCCGCGTCTCAACACCAGTTACATAGTTAAATTACTTTCTTGGCAACTATAGCAGGAATCAAGTTTTATGCTGCATATTTCGTATCGGTCAGAACCAACATTTGCACTTATTAAATGTATGTATGTGCAGTGTGCAATATAAATTAGTGTAGCTAATGATATTCAGTGGATTATATACGAGTCGCTTTCATGTTTGTCCATCGTATTAAGTCCCTGGTGAGGAGATAATTAGGTTGAGGCCCGCGGGAGACCAGATGGATAGTTCCAGTGGTTTTATATTCTATGACGTTTCTAGAAAAACGGTGCGGTTGTATGCTTTATTATGTGCTATCTTAGTTTAGCCATTAGCAAATGTTTTATTTGTGAATTAATTAAGAACGTTGAACTATTCATTTTTTGCAAACAATTTAGATATATTCTTTCTATGTTTTGATTATACTGTATAATTTGTTGACTAGGTAATGGAAACATAATATAAATAGAAATAAGTGAATTAATGGAAACTTTAGTTTATAAACTTACATATATTTATTTAAATCACGTATAAAATGTAGTTAGAGATTTTTTAAATAAAAATGTCAACAATTTATCTAGTTCATATTCGTTAATCATTAAAATGTTTACACCTAACGATCTACACGATAATAATTAATCACACAGCTACACGTGGCCTTAGTTACTTTAGAATCAATGTTTCGAAGGCCATACGTATTACCATACAAATTGTCGGTTTGTTTTGCACAAACAGAACGCTTACCATCTGAATACAGAATGTTTGTAAACAAAAGCTATCGCAGATTTAGGTACGAATCGCTCTAAAGTTAAAACCACAATTGCAGAATAATAAAAGTGTATTTGTGTTTATTTTGAAGGTAAAGTGAATCATGTTTTATCTGTTTAGAATGCGTTGCCAGTTTTGCTTTGCTTCAAAATCCAGTGGAAGATATTTATTAAATGATGAATGATGTTATTAAAAATATTTCATTGATTGGTGTGTGTTTAAAATATTTGATCGATATCTTATAATGAAAATAAAAATAATTGCAGTGAATGTAATCCATTAATGTTTTTGCCTGCAGGAGAATACGCTGGACTACACACAACAATAACTTATCATTGTTTTCTTTCTGAAAAATGCAAGATGACATTTTTACGAAAGAAAACAATGATAAAATATACGTTCTAAAAAAGGCCATTCATGGACTGTCATAGACTCACTTTAAAGATTTGAATATGCACCCTGTATAATATACCCTGGAACCTTTAAAAATAAGATTTTTATTTAACACACGAAGAGAAGACATTGTGACTCACTCACACGCCTCGTTGGAAAGCTAGCTATCTGCACTGCACTCAGATAAATGACCTGAGTTGTACTTTGTCAAGAAATGTGGACATCATAACTTATACGAGATACTCTGGGGTAGCGTTGGAGTGCATTAGGATAAATTGTAAGCTGGAGATCTCGTTTTCTTTACAATTGCTCCAAGTTTAGCAACAAATTACCTACGTTTCACAGGCGAAACTAGTCCTTATATTGCAGTTTTTATAGCATGGCGGCCATTATTTCGAGAATAATGGTGTTTCAGTGAGACACTCACCGGTTTCACTTGACGGTTTAACCACTTGCTTGTGGAACGTTGAGTTTTATAGTTTCGGTTAATACATTCGAATGAAAAAATGCAAATGAATATATAATGATAATTATGTAAAATATATAGCATAAACGATGCAATGACATCAGAGATCTAATAGAAGTCGTATGATGAGTTTAGAATAAAAATGCACAAATCATAAAACAAATAATATGTTTTCTTTGTCTTTCATGGAATTTTTCTAAACCCTTGATGCTACGACACTTCAGTGTATTATCCCGTTGCTAACCATTGCTAACCGTTGCAAATTATCTGTCGGGTTACTGTTGATTATGAGAGTAAAAAAACAAATGGTTTGTACGACGTTAGTAAGTAACATAAAACCATACCATCTTTGTCCTTGGCAGTTAAACATGCAATAGTATGTGAATTTGCAGTAATGGTTATACGTGTATTTGTATAAGAAGAAACGAGAAGAGTCCTAAAAACGATTACGAATTAATTCCTAATTATAAGCTCGTCCCGGTTCCACCCGAATATCAACATTCCTGTTTTGTCCCAAGGATGCCACTAATAGAGATAAAAAGTATCCTATCACCTAAGTCAGCCCATATCCTGCCTATACACCAAATTTCATCAAAATCCATTCAGCATGATTGATGGAGAAACATCTAAACAAATAAACGTTCACATTAATAATATCAGTCTGGTCTTACATAAATATTATTCTGTTGATTTTTATGATTTTTTTTGGAGCAAATTTGACTCAAATTAGGGGTACCCTACTTTATAAACTTTTGTAAGAACAATTATCCTTATGTGCAAGCGAGTGAAGAACTCAGTGTACATTTAAACAAAATATTATGTAGGTAGGTATCTTACACATACGCAATAATTATGATGAAAAGAATATAAAACGAACGTTACTTTTATTTTCATAGATTTTTCCTTTTAGAGACCTGGTACCGAAGCATGCCTTATTAAAAAAAAAGAAAACGTTCTAAACGTTAAGCGGAAAACTTAATTTTGGTAGTAAAACGTCGTTAATCAAAACTTCGTTTTATGTTTATTGTTTTTTGAAAGTCTGAGAACCATTAAAGGACACGAAAGCCTTTCCGAGCATTATACAATTCCATTAACAACTTATTACCTTTTTCCAATTTGTTTTCCTTAACAAAACAATGTTCGGAAAAACGGAGGTTGATTCAAATAACAAATACAAAATATTGTGCTTTAATTCACCTTTTTGTGTTTCACATTTTTCGCCATGAATATCTTTTGTGTAAGTTATAATTAACGACTCATCGTATTGTTCGCTTTTCTTCAGAAAAATGTCAATATATTTATAAAATAATCCTCTATTGTCATCAAAATGCTTTGATGAGACCCCGCGTGTTTTTTGAAATAATTTAAAATATATACTTGTAATGATATAAAGCTCACCTCAGTTATATAGAGCTAATCTCGGCACTATATAACAGAAAACATTAATGATTGAATAGTCCATTTATTGACCAACCTCGGGGCCCAGCAAGTAATGTAAATTTAAAACCAATGTTGCACTAATCTTCGTCAACTTGCCTTTTTTTATTGCTCTTAATAATTTAATTTACTGTTGAGGCAGTTGTTTATTGATGCGACGTGTCTACGCGCCTACAGTTATCCTCACATGTAACTCGATCGTTGCTTTGTAACGTAGTTAAACCTTATGCAAATAGATGAACGTGAAAAAACTATTATAAACACAAATTTGACGTCACTAGGAGGCGTCCGTCCGAATAATTGAAGGTAATATTGAATGTCTCCTTGAATTTTCAACACAACTCTTTAACATAATATACAAAAATATGAATAATTCTAGGAATAAAAGCAAAAAGCAAAATATTTGCTTTTATTTAGTACTAGCTGCGCCCCGCGGTTTCACCCGCGTTAGTCCGTATCCCGTAGGAATATTGAGATAAAAAGTTGTATATTATTCCAGTTGTCCAGCTATCTACGTAACAAATTTCAACAAATTTCATTGCAGTTGGTTCAGTAGTCTTTGCGTGAAAGAGTAATAAACACACACACATCATTACAAATTTTTGCATTTATAATATTAGTAGGAAGTAAGATTTCTTAAAGTATTTGTTGAACCTTTGACATTGTAACGTTCTTATCTGTAATATTTTACTATACCCAACGTTTACTTTTGGTAGAAATGGTGAACTTACAGGAATACGCCCGTTGAATAAACAAAAAGGAGTTATAGGTTATAGGTCATAAAATATTTAGTGAAACCATGTTCGAAATGGGTTTCGATAAATTTAAAAAGTAGCGACACTGGATATAATGTTATTAATGTTCTAGTCTATCAGCACCCTAAATACTTAGATTTAAAACTTAGATAGATAGATAGATAGATAACACTTTATTGCACACAAGAATTTACAGGAAAACATAGATAAACACAAACAAAAGAGAGAATATGTACAAAAGGCGGTCTTATCGCTAGCTAGCGATCTCTTCCAGACTACCATATAAATAATAAGAGAAACATTTTAGAAAAGGAGGGTGAGGGAGAGCACCTGTAAATTAAAATTATAAAATTACGCAGCATACAAGAGCCTCTTTTTGTATAAAATTCAAACTCAGCTACGTAGTATGAAATAAGTACCACTTAACTTTTTCACTTCTACAATACAAGTTTTCTCATCGTCTGCTGATGACAAGACGCACTTACGGTTTAAGGATTCTTTCAACGGCTGGAAATAAATATTATTTGAGTATTTTTATATGTTAATTGGCCAACTCATTGTTTTGATATGAGAAATACGAAAATATAATTTCTATAAATTTACCGAATGTGGAGGTTTGTTTGTAATACATTACAATGTACTAAGTTGAGACCTGAAAAAAATATTCAACATGGCATAAAGCATAAAATTTTATAAAATTGATTCACGACTAGCGGTCCGTCCCGGCTTCGCCCGTGGTACATATACAGCTTATAGCCTTTCTCAAAAAATGGGCAATCTAACACTGAAAGAATTTTTCAAATAGGACCACCAGTTGCTGAGATTAGTGCGTTCAAACAAAATATTTTTTTTATAATATTAAGTAAAGATAAAACTCCATGCTAGGATGAAATAGGTATTTAAAATGTAACTTTCAAGTAACTTTTGCAATTTAAAAATAATGACAAGACATAAATTATGACACTTTTTTCATTAGTTTCTACCTAGGTTAAGAAATATGCAATTATTGCTCTGACGTGTTACTGAACATGATTATATTAAGAAAGTTAAAGTGCTCATTAATCATAGAAGTTTCTTGTACCAGGCGGCAAATTAACACAATAAAAATCATGCATTATTTTTGTTACAGGTTAAAAATGTCTGTACCCACAACTGATAGTACAGAAGCCATTACTAATTCCGGCTATGGAAGCAGCGATGAGACGGCGAGTCTTCTTGTATCAGGACCTTCAGTAACAGTCATCGTGCCCAACGAAAATAGAACTGTCAAACCAGTGCTACAAAGACAGGACTGCACAACCCATCTGAGACCACAGTTATCTGGTGGACCTGGAAGCGAAGAAAGCGCTGCCTCCATAAGAGTAGAAGATGGGACGACTAGAAGCGTTCCCGACATAGAATTGCAATGTAGAGACCAAGCGGACCGCCCGCAAACTTTAGTATCCCCAATCGCAACGTGCTCCCACAGAGGTTCTGTTACATGCCAGCTAGTTCCACACTCGTACAATAGATGTCGCGTTTGCGAACGGAGGCAGTCAACGGCGCCAATATCAGCGTTGCAACTAGCGCGATCTGTATCGCGGGAAAGCGTTCGTTCAGCTTTGCACTACCCGTGCGGGTGCAGTTCTCTACACGCCGTCAGTACATGCCCCGTCATTCAACCTCCAGCCTTATTGCTACCCGCGTCAAGTAACAGAATCATTCGGCAAAGTTCCCAGCCGGAGTCTAGCGCATGCGCGGCGCACTGTGCTCATCATAGCCACCACCACCCTAGCGCCTCCCTGCGGCAACTACGGGAACCAGGCGATGGAATCGCTGGCATCGCAGCTGACTCCCTCCGTATTAACGGAGGGATGCGACCCTTCAAACAGGTAAGGCTTCATTGTGTAGATGGTGTTAGTAGTAGCTTGCTTACTAGATGGTCGGTTTATACTTTTTGAACTAAAATATTTTCTTATAGTTGTACCTATGTAAGCAGCATATTTTAATGTTTGTCAGTTGTAGAATTTGCGATTACACATTTAACACACAGCGTCTTTACATTCTAATAATAAAAAAATATAAATAATATTATAATGCGTTCATTCTCTTACAGTTTATTAATAGTAAAAATATATATGATTCAATAAAATTTGCAGTCGTATTAATATTTATTTCATCGGTTATTCATCAATGAAAAATAAATAGAGTAATGTTAGTGTTTCCAGTCTATTAAAAACCAGCTGTAATGAAATTTGACCTTATGTCACAATCTGTATCTTTGTGGCCAGAAGCTAATCTAATTAAATTGCTAAGTGAGTTGCCTCGAGGAAACATCTGTATAATTGGTTGAGTATATTTACTTAGTAAACTGATAAAATAAAATGGAACCTATAATATTTAGTAAACAGATTTAAGTACATTTACAATTTAGTCGCAGATGTAGTAACTTCGTTGTTCTAAACATATCAAATGAGTGAATAAATATAAACTGTTGTTTTTACTTTCAGCAAAATTCTGAATAGGTAATTGAAACGTTGCCGTTTACTTGTTTTTTAGAATAATAATGTATCATTGGAATTTATTATTTGATTGAATCAGTTATAAATATTTATATAGATGTAATGATATCCCTCTCGTTTAAGGTACATCTTATTATGTCGTATAAACATTTTGACTAACAATTTCGAGTATCGTCATCATACAACTTGTGGATGTCGTTCGATGCGTAAACAGCAACATTCTTCGGGAACTGATCTATGTTTAGACATATTTAATTATTAATATAAACATATTTAATTAGTAATATAGTTCCTGAGCTCGTATATCTACCAGTTCTTGCTACCTCACGGTCCTACGGAACTGACTCGACACAAATCACCGTCATTTTAATAAGCCCCAGCTTCACTTCAACCACTATTATGTACAAACACGTTGTTTATCAAAGAACACGTCATGAATATCGCTTCTCAGCTGTTGAGACTGCTTAACCGGTGTAAGTGCTGTGTAAGGGTCTTGAGGTTCTCACCGAACGAATCCATTGTTTGATTTGGTATTTTACCTGCAGGGGCTGCTCCTCTGCCCACAAACCCTGTCGCAGACTCGCCGGGCCCGACTGAGGCGCGCATTCACTGAGGCCACGGGAGATACAGTGACCTACGTTAGAACGGTGGGCTCGTATTCTTCAATTATGCACCGCCAACCACAATCGACTGTACAATCTCCCACGATTGGCATTCAAAATTTCTTCGACACCGTTACAGAATGAAAAAAAAAAATTCGAAGTCAAAATTGTGAACGCTTCTATGCTTCTAAGCGGCCAGTAGTGATTAGCATGAAACTCCATTAGATTCCCTTTAGTCTTCAGCTTCTAGAATAACGACACGGAACACTAGGTTGTACAGTCGAAGATCAGCCGATCTGTGGTGATTTATCACCAGAGCAATTTGTTAGTGGCGAATGTGACGTCCCTGTAGCTTCGTTAATGACCACGGTTGCCATGTCCCCGATTACCCTCGCACCCAAAGTAGCTTTTCATCAATGAATTGTTTATTTAGGTACATTTTATACGAACAGAAATACGCATCACTGCACACTTGGCACGGTGACAAATTGGCTTTGTATGTCGAATGCCTATGGCATATCATTTTTTCGTCAACATCAGCAACCGATATATTTTGCTATCATCTTATTTGGAATATGTTCTGGGTTGTTGAAACGTTATTTTACGCTTTGGGAACATCAACTCAAGTCACATACACAGCACGTACACATTAAGTTCATTTCGCTTTATATATTTAGCATTCGATGCACTTTAGATGGATTGTTAGATTGCACTAACGTGTTTTTATATGATCGTTCAATTCGCGATCAATGCGACAGTTTTATGAAGATTAAAGCTTTTTCAATTAGCGTTTAAGCTTTATATGTTTAAGGTTTCGCATTTTGGTCTATTTATATTTTATTTCTTGTCTTCTAATTGTAATGGGTTTAATATTGAACTCTTATGGTTTTTCACCAAATCGAATAAATCAAATAGTTAGGATAAAGCGAATCTCTCATGATATAAATAATTTATATTTAAAATATGATTAAATGATTTACTTGATGGTTGGTGTTACATGAATCAATCAATCAAACACTGCTGGTTATAACAAAATTAGAAAAAATAACCTGTTTTAATTTCGATTCAAAATTCACATAATCAATCCATCCATGACTGGGAAATCTAATTTCGTTCGATTTCAAGAAGCTCTCCTATATATGTGTTTAAATTGTTGATATATTTTTATCATAAACCTATAGATATAACAAGTTTATTTAATATACAGTAAGCAAAATAATAATAATAATATTAACGCAAATTATAGAAAATATTATAAATCCTTTTTCTTAATAAGCAATACTTATTCTATATCGTTCATTAAAATCTTTAAAGCTTACGAATATGAAGAAGAATGAAAACTTGTACTATATTTCAATTTTCTTCATTAATTTAACTGGCAGAACAGTCCGAGTAAATGCATATAATATAGAGATACTGTTAAATTTGGCCACTATATCAGCAGACAGTCTAAGCAGCTTTACTGCAGCCTTGGATCGTCTCAGAGCAAGGCATCAACGACGTTTACGCTACTAAAGAAGCAATATAGCAGCGAGGTTGCATTCAAGCGTGTTTTATTCAGCTATTGAATCGAAATATTGAGCATCCCAGCTAAGAAGGTAGGGACGATTAAAATAAATATACCAGAGCGATGTCTCATATAATCTCCAATATAAAGATACATTTTATGCACAAGTACATACGGTTATCTTAGATTTATCTATTTAGTTTTATTTTTGCTTACATTTAGGTATAGAGACTATGATTTTTTAATAATGAATAAACGAATCATATCACTTTTTTGTGTAACATAACACGTAGAGGTACCTGCCAGCTTAATTTTTTTTCCTTTAAACTTTATTATAAAACCAACCATAATGGTTAATAGTGTAGATTATACCCTATGATACAGATCACTTGTAAGATCATAAGATCCACAGGAGGAGAAATTAAAGTATTCAATGGACTGATAATTATAAAATAATGGCAAAACAAATCAGTTGTACGGATATAATATGAATCGGTAGACTCCTAAACTATATATATACTGTGTCTTAGGAAAATAAATAAATAATAACATAAAACCTAATATAAATCGCCATTTTTAACACAGCTCCCTTGCCAATATCAATGACTGGTAAAATTATCAATCATTTCTAAGCCCATTAAAGCATCTTATTGAACCAAGGCTGGTGTTACAATTTCCAATAATTGCGTATCCTGGTAAATTATCAATTGTTTTGATTGGTCTGATGTATATATCTGACATGCTTCTTTTGTAATAATTATCATACTTTTGTACAATAAAAATTATTTTCTAAAAAAATCTATAATTCTAAAATAAACATAACCGGTTACATATCAAGGAGTTATCCAATAGTATAACCAAAAAAAAGAAATTCGTATTAAAAACAGCTTTTGGAACGTTCTAACAAAACTGCACGTTCGAACTATACGTAAATTACAAGGATTTTGTTTCACTTATGAATTCTGTTTTATCAAAGTCATTTAATTTAGCAATCAACTAAACTATGCAAATAGCCGTTTTTAATTAGCTTTGCAAACTACTCCCGAGCTATATAAAACGTTAAGACCGAATTTCAGGATTTTAAAGCCCTAACGTATATAAAACGCAACTTAAGTTGTCTCAGATTAATGCAGCGCCAGCGTCCTCTAGCGGCCCCGAGGGAACAATATTGAAATTAACTCGCTTAGCCCTCGCAAGATTACGGCTATATTCAAACAAATTTCTGCATTTATTATACCAGATTATGTTAATATTATTTGAACACGTCTGCCATTTTTGTATCGTATAAAGGCTGAATAGAATGTTCAATTCTACACGTCTTTCTAGAAAAGTATCTCTTTAGATAGTATTTTCGTTATAGATTTTACAAATCTATTTAAAAATAAGACCTTTCAACGATTGAGTTATTAAAAAAATTGTTCTTAGTTCAACCCGATGAAGTGTTCGAGGATATTTTTTATTTCGAGGTCCATTAAATGTTTGATTGGGGTAAATAAAGAGCATGTGCGACTGTAGAACTAGTTTATAAATAAGGAATGAAATTCACCGCCTGATTATAATACTCTGCGGGTTAGAAATTTTAAAGGTCCACGTAAGAGGAGATTTCTTTTAACACATATTAACCTATGACGGTTGGAAAATGAGAATCCTCATAAATAATAATATTTCACTCGCAACGAATAAAGTGTATTTTATTTTAATAACGTATACCCACTTTAGAATATATTTGAACCTACCTTTAGTATTTGTCTAATATATAAGGTTGAGTACTACTGACTGACTACCTATCATAGAGGTTGATAGTCATAGAGGTTAGACAGTAGGTACCTATGTGATTATATTATAAGGTAGCACTTTCTAGCATAGTAGGTATTATTGATATTACTCTAGAGGCGGGTTTATAACACAAAATAGACATTTTGAACTTTATATATTATTAACTATTGAGGTGAAAATAGCAAACAACATCGGGGGCCATAACTAACCCATAAGTGCTAATACATAAGGACTTCCATTACAACGAATTCTCGTGATCTAATTATGATAGCACTATAGGATGCAGATAGTTAATCAAAGGATGATTTAGCACCTAATTTAGTTGTGGTAATTAGATTTACACTGAATGTTAGTAAATAATTGGGTTAGTGGGAGTTATATAGACATTTAGCGAGAATAAACCTGTTATATAATGGTATAAGTACAAAGTACAAAAGTGCTTTAATCTATTTATACCATGACTTTGGAAATTATGTGCGTATGTTTTTATTTAGCATATGAATATAGAATGCATAATTTGACAATTTAAAAGGCAGTAGATATATATTGATAGAAATTTTCGTGTTTTGAGAATTATAAACTTTATTATGTTTATTTCTAATATATGTAAATTTAAATCAATTGGTAAATACTCGAGAAAAGCTGGTCTGATTTTGATTATTCTGGTTCACATTTACAATAGTCTAGTGAGAGTTTACGGTATAGTAAAGCAAGCAAGTTAGCCGCGTCGGCTCGTTTCATAATTATAATTTTGAAAATAAAGTTCTGTTTTAAACTTATAGAATACCTATATGGCAAATGTAACTGAACTGAATTGTATGATTATTAATAAAGATTTAAATAAGTTTAAATCTTTTAGTGTCACAGTCACGTCACTAGAATCAATTGTACTAATCAATCATACATAATAGAAATGTATCATGTATATATGTCCACGTCCAAGTACTTCATAATGCTTGTCTCGCCGTAATCGAATAAGCATTGTTCTACTTTAGCGTTAATCGTTTTAAGCGGATGAAATAAACGGTCTTGAGTTTGATTGAACGATAAAATATACTAAGCGTGCGAGATTACTTGAATTAAGTAGAGATAAGAAGTTGTACTGCCGATATAAAAGTAAAAAAGTAGGTTCAAGAGCAGTTGGAGTGTGAAGTTTTTCTTAGCGAGTGTTCTTTGTTCTGTTGGAAATATTGTGTATGTTAATATCATATAGTGTTTTACCACAGATAACATAATACTTTTATTACATAATGTTAAATAAACGTTAGTAAACTTTTATTACTTAACCCGTAAAGAATGTCGTTTATTGCTTCTGTAATTTGGTATTCCTTTATTGTATAGACTCATCAACGTAATAACATTTAAAGAATTCAAATGTCTTTAATTTTTTCATTAAGTGCTTTATTTCATATTAATAATATAAAACAATTAAAATAATTAGTTCCATTTACAATCGCAATTAACGAAACAACTTCGAGCCCCTCAGCAATGACCCATAATCTAAAAATAACGGGTTACTACAGGAAATTGAGGCATTATCTCAACGCCATATCGTCTATTCGAAAAGCTAACCTTGACACACTTCCTCGTACTGTTATTGTTTACCACTAGCCCGTGAATTGGGCGTATGGGACTACCACACCACGTGACTTACCGAATCCGTCCATAGTTTAGTAAATAATTTATTTACAAACCTCCTAACGCTTTGTTTAATTTATTATAAGTATATGTCCATGATAAATTATTATTAAACGTGATATATTTAGTAATGGAAACGGAACACTACGATGGTGTGTGGAAAACAATAAAAAATTATGTATTGAATAATTTATCTGTACCCTTACTTTGAAGCTCTCTAGTGATTTACGGCTATTTATATTTTCGAGTAAATCTTATACGAAATAGAAAAGTTGTATAAAACGTAGAATATTTAACAGCGAAATAAAATCCGTTTTTTATTATTTACAATGAAATTATATTGAGCATTATATTAGCTGAACACGACTTACCGTCTCGATGGACTATGTACAAGCTAGAGAAACAAGGATCCCATCTTATTTATTTAATTATTTAGTTGACTATACCGTGAGTCGACTTTTGAGTTTCATATCATAGTGATGTAAAGTTATTGATGTAGTACAATAAAAAAGACAAATATACATTATATTATATGTTGCCTGCGACTTTGATCACGTGTTAATAAAGAGCTTTGAAGGTTAATAGTGTTTAACGCAGGTTTATTGGTTCATCGTCCTTCGCTACATTCTTTGTAGTCCTATTTAAAAGACATTTGTGATCGGCGCACAGCTTGTTTACATGGAAATTTCGTTAGGCCACGCGGGCGAATCTGCGGCTAACAGTATTTTTAAATGTGTGATAGGGAAGCGCTTGACTGACCATCTTGCCTGCTGGTAGGTGTAGATGTAGTCTAAGATTGTGCGCGCTTCCCTAGAAGGTACCTGATCACTTTATCGTTGAAGATACCCAGAAAATGCCCGTCACAGACTCAGGAATTATTATTGTTACTTATCATACAATATACGTATTCAACCTTCCTGCTTTAGAGCCCTACTTTCAAGTAGCACAGAAGTTTCATTCGAAGTTGCAAGACGTCCTTGACGTCTTAGGAATCTTGAAGGAAATGCGCTCAAAAATTTGGTTACCTGACTTACAATGCAATCTCCCTTTCTAATTTCCCTTCATAATACAAAGTTGTCCTTGCCCTTGCCCTATGCCCTTAATGGAGCCCTATTGCTAAATCTGTTCTTAATGGACGTTTACTAATTGTAAAATAACTCTGCTAAATGTTATCGTTGCGGGTTCCGATATTTCGTAATGAGTGAATGAGTGACATTTCCCTTTTACATGACATTTTGATGGTTTAAAAACTAAATAGTAAATTTTATAATATTTGCCTACAATCAGGCATATATAAAAGAAATTGAGCTGAGCTATGAAAAACTCATACGATTTACTGTATAGAAAATGTCGATTTGGTCTTATTTTAAATAGATTTCAATAAAATTGAATTTAAAAGCATTCAGCGTCAAGCTCACGTTGAATATGCTGATGTGACATGGCAAATCAATTCAGAGACTACAGAGAACGTTATAATTATGAGATTTTTCATTACTTTTAAGGGATCTTGAATTTAGCGTTGCATATTGCATATCGATACTTCCGAAGTTATCAATTTAATTATTTTAATACATAAAGTATTATCATACTTCACACTAATATTATAAATGTGAAAGTTTGTTTCAAGTCAGTCACGCTGAAACTACTGAAGGGGTTTGATGAAATTTGGTACACGGACAGGATATGAGCTTACTTGGGTAATAGAATATTTTTTATCTCGTGTTCTCAATACTCCCTTGGGATAAATAATGAATCTTGATATCTGGGCGGAGCCAAAACGATGGTCTTATAAATAATAAATGAACAGATAGAAATTAAAAACTTTTTAACGGATTTTATACGCGATTTATTCATTATATTATTAACCCGACGTTTCGAACACTTTACAGCGAGCGTGGTCACGGGAAGACTCTCTCTCTCTCTCGTGTCTTATGTGTTAAAAAGTTTTTAATTTCTAAATGTATAATACTCGCGTAAAATCAAACACAAGAAAATAAATGAACAGATTTTCATTGCGAAAAGGTAAATCTGTGTAGAGTAATTGATAACAAATAAATTTTGAAGAAAACGGGCAGCTTAGTGGGAAAAAAACGTTATCGAGATATTGCAATAGAACAAAACGGGAAAAGTCATATCGAAAATAAGAATTATTATAAAATATTAAATACACATACTGATATGTATAGCCACAACATCAAGTGATATATTTTTTGTTGATTTAAACCCTTAACTCATTACAGGACCAACATCCATCCAAGTTCCAACAAACATTAATCCCGCATCGGTTCAATATCATATCTCCGCTTACATGATTAAGCAGGGAAACACAAAACACAATCATTCAAAGCTTAGTTATCTCATAGTCATCATAGTGTAACGTTGCTTTTTTATTGCCTTTATGACCCTTTTTAAGGGTACCCAAAGGGTATAAAGGTAATAGAGTCCCTATTACTAAGACATCTCTAATCGCATGTCTGTTTGTCTGGCTGTCCGTCCGTCTGTATCTTATGAACCGAGATAGATAGACAATTGATTTTTGCGATTGTATTTCTGATGTCGCCATGACAATAAATTTATATTAATTATAACAAGAAAATTATTCGACTCGCACTTGACGGATTTTTTTGCTATAAACATTATACTCTACTCTACGCCCGCCCAAGTATTCATGGTCGGTTGTAGCGCTTACCATGGCGACCCAACACCTACATTGCCGACGATGACTTTAAAAAAAAATACTCTATTATATTTATTTTATATATAGAGAACTCTCTCTGTAGTGTTTTATTATTTTCATACATTAATTATATACTTACTTTGTAATAATAATGGTAAACAAAAGTAAAGGTTGCTAGTACAATTTATATGTACATGTGACAATGAGTATCAAGGATAATACACTATAGAAAATTCCCTTGTGACGGTTATGCATACGTAAGCAGTTAATTTTCCTACTCTATCATAAATACTTGATTGTAATTAATTTTGAAGTCAGTTCGCGTCGTCGCGTATACGTGGCAGTGTAAGCATTTGTATGAGGATTTATTTATTCAAAGCCCTAATTATTTTACGCTGACTTTTAATTGAGATATGAATTTGATGTGGTTTAAAATCGTTTTTCATTTCTCGTCAGGCCTCGTGTGTAATAGATTAATTAAGACGCTAAGCGCAGCGTGTTTTCATGATAATATCGGTAAATTATATCAATAAACAATAACATGAAAAAAATTAATAATATTATTGTAATGTTATGAAATTAAAAACATATAAAGAGAAGTATATTGAAATTTAAGTCAACTTATATTATTGTTTGGTATAATTTACGCTTAATTTCTTAATTTTAATGTATAAATCGATACCATATGACTATTTTACTACTAACTTTTTACTAACAGTAAAATTAATAATATTTCGCCATTGTTCAAGTCTGGGTACTCTTTTATTGCTGCACTTTATTACTATATTAACATTGCTTAAGCGATCTTATCAATATGATCAATCTCTGAATACATTGCGAGGTTTACGACGAAAATAATATTTACGTAAATAGTGAGAAAAACATTCGTAACCGATATGTGCATGTAGGTTACTGCTGTGTTAGCCTTGGAGGTATATATTAAGCGTTATTTCGTCTTGGTTATATGTTTGCGTATTTATTTATATTATTGTTAATATAATTAAAATAAATAATAATGAATTTGAGTAGACTCTTCAGCGGGATAAATATAATATTTGTAACATTTTCGTGGACCTTCGTGTAAATTTATAATGCAATTTGATATTGTTTAAATTATTGATAATTAAATTGGGTTATTTAAAAAATTATAACAGTAAAATTCCTAGAGTATTTAATATAAACTTAATCAACAAGATACTCAGTATTAGACGATATTTCCAACACACATGGCAGTTATAAAAGTACTTACGCAAACAGGGTTCCCCAATTCACTTACAAAATAGTTATTTATACCAGACAATTTAGTACGACCTTCGGCTCCCATTTCAGTGGTACAATTACTCCCTTTGTGGAGTTTGGCTGAAACAATAGGTTAGGCTTTGCTCTTATTCTCATATCGTAAAGGCCGAAACACAAGCCAAACCAATTTGTGCTATGAATTCACCCGAAGAGGCAGTTTATGTTGACAACCTTGAACAATCGTCTGCTGTTAACACAGCTAATGCAGATATACTTCGAGGTTTCGAAACATAAAATGACGAGTTAGAAGTTCCTTATGTATTTAATACAAACAATTTTAGTTGATTAAAATTGAAAAGAAGCAAAAGTATATATTTTAATATTAAACATATTTTCTGCGTTAAAATGATGACAAGCAGGCGGCTGTTATTTTGCAAAAAATGAAAAAAAGATATAACGGATTGTATTGCAAGATTTAGATTTTTTAAGCCGAAAAAAATATACTATTTTTAGAACAAAAATAAGCATATTGTTTTGTATAACAACTAGCTATACTACTATAGTCAATACAGCCAGTTGTAATTTAAAGCTTTAATAAACTGATCTGAGCGTATGTACCTATCGCATAAAAACTGCCGACTGAGGGAAAGCCATTGCGTCGTGTGTTGAGAACAAATATTAAAAACGTGCAGCGAGCACCACTGTTTGAACAGCTGCAATTAACTTTAAGGACTAACGTGTTTTTAAATGATTCAGCCGATAGCAAAAGGTGGTAAAAAGAGAAAGAAATGTTGGCTGTTTTAACTCTTGTAGTTGTTAGTGGTGACTCCGCGATTTCGGAAACTTTATAAGTGATCTTCGTGATTTTATCTAATTGATTTGTCGTTAAAATAAAGCGATTACAAATTGACACTTGCATGTAATTGTCATATAATAACAAACGAATTTATACAATTGGGGAAAATGCTTTAATAAATCTAATATACATTAATGAATAACTCAATTTACACAATAATTTAAAATGTAAATGCTAACCCTTTTGAGTATTCATTTATAGATGTTATATTAGATAGAATGCAGAAGTAGGTAATAAAATATATTTAAAAGTATCTTGGAGTATAAGGTAAACTGCAGATCATTGTTCGTGATTGTTATATTTTGGTATATTAAACAAATAATTCATTGTAATCATACAAGGAAAATAAAAATAGCAGAAATTACGATGTCAATTATGTTACAATGAAGTATTTCTATTTCAGTGGTGAAAATCCAATCTAATAAGTTTTAGTAATAGTCTATATTAAACTTTGCATTCTTTTATCATAATAAACAACAAATTATGGCTCGCTGCACACATAATTGTATTGTTGTTGGTGTAGTTACCGCAAGCCGAGACATAGCAGACAGGGTCAACTATCTAATTATGTTGTTGAACTAGTACTTACCCGCAGGTTTACCTAACTGATATTCCTATAAAGAGCAGTCGTAGCCGACAACAGCATCGTTCCACTGTTTCATAAGCGAGAAATTGGTTCAATTGTTTTAATGAAATATTCATATGTTCACATTAATTTACCAATAAAATATGTTTCAGAAACATATAAAGTGAAGAATATAGAATTCAATAATGCTATATACAAGCATATTAACATTGAGTTACAGTCTACATAACCAAACAATACTCTATATATTTTATATGATTTGAACTGTTAATAAACGAAAATCGCTCATCAAAATAAATGCTTTTAAAAAAAAAATAAGCGATAACTTTTAGAAATTAAAAACTTTTTTACGAATTTTAAACGCGATTTATTCATTATACCTAGTCTTGCCATAAATATTGTAATAAAGAAAAAAGAAAATTGTTAACTGCAAATAACAT